>NW_028220648.1:0-3671 GCF_045865225.1 Trachurus japonicus | reverse complement strand
AGCAGATATCAGTGGAATGTTTTTGTTAATATAAGTCCTAAATAGTCCTATTTTCCGTCAGCAATCACTTACATGAAGTATTTCAGCCTAAACACGAGTCTCTCCGTCACTCTGCTCTGCTGTCACCCGAGGAGAAAAGTGTTATCCAATGAGGGGAGAGAACGGCATGAAGGGCTGTGTGTGCAGCCAAGGGATGCGCGTGAATGTGGTGACGTAGCACGAGGACCAATTGATGCCTGACAAGGGCGGGGGCTGCTAACTCATGGTGCGTTCAAGGAAACTCGTACTTTGTGTTTTTCCTTCCTGTGAAGTCATACCAGTTCGATCTGGTACGAGTTCACGGGTCGGAAGTTACGAGTGGCCGTTATAGGGAACTTTCACAGACAACAGGACGGTAAAAACACGAGCTACGGGTTACCTGGAACGCTACCAAGTCGTAGTTGTGACTTGAAGCTGTAACTTACGGTTTCAAAAGCCTGCCTTGAACACAGCATTAGCCGAAACGGCCGTGCCACTGATATCTGCTTTAACTGTCATAAATAAAAACTTGCGGGTTATGGAGCGCGTTTGTGTTGCCGTGTACGCAGACATGAGAGCTGTGGCCAAGTACTAGCTACACTGATGTTGCAAGGTTGGTTTTCAGCCATGAGACACATGGTGGAAGCCAGAGAGGCTCCATTCTCACTCAGTAACAAGTCATGTACTTAAGCATTACAATTACTCGGGAGCTTTTTAATTAAGGTAAAAATGTAGCGTAGCCATGGGGAAAATCCTGCTTAGTTCCTCTTTAAAATGATCTATGCAGACAGAATACAAAACGAATCCAGTTCACTGAACAGATAAAGGATTTTGTTAGGGACATACCTATTTATTCCAGATGGTGGTGCGTCAACCAATCAATTTCAGTCTAATATTAATATCTACATTGCAACAGTTCTACAGTATGTGATGAAGCAGTAACAATATTCAGTAGACCCAGTAGGGGAAAAATATCCTATTTCTTTTTTTTTCTTAAACATACCACTACAGATTCAATTTGCTGACAAACCGTAAACACCTATTGTTATTTCTCTTTTGGAGTGACAACCTATTCTCCACCTGTCAAGATATCAGGCGGTGGTCAGGGACACACACTCACACACAAACATTAATGCAGACTGTTTCTCAGGTAAAGGTTATGGACTTGAAGAATGTTCTCATTAGTTCCCTGTACAACACAATCAGTATACTGTCTCCATCACGGAAACTGTGATTGTGTGTGTGTGCGCGGAGCGCACGCATGCATAGGCATAATGAGCTCAACACGCTCTCAAAGTGTGAGGTTCTGTGCTGAAAGCCAAGGTGGTAACTAAAACTCTGACAACACTCTCCATCACCTTAAACCCCCTGGTGTTGGGAGCACCAGATAGAGCACAATTATGTTTATTAGCTTCTCTACCTGTCACTCATACCCTCATAATAGCATGTTGTACCTGACATAATGCCACAATACACTTGCATAAAGGCTGGGTAAAATCTAATAGCAAAAAACAAACCATCCAGTCTTAAAGAAGTGAAAAAAAAAACATTTCAAAATTAAATTGATATATTTTAAGTGTGATTTTTACAGCCCTTACAGGAGCCATCAGGTAGCTAGAATGCCATGCAGGTACTTTGGTGGGGAAGACCAGGGTTGCCAACTTTTGGTCCTGGGCTGGAGTGAGATTCTGTTGGCGGGGGGGGGGGGGGCTGTCTATAATAATAATAATAATAATAATAATAATAATAATGTTTAATATAGATTTTCTCTCTCTCTCTCTCTCTCTCGCTCTCTCTCTCTCACACACACACACACATTATACCTGCAAACTGAGTAACAGTGGAATAGGTGACATATATCCCGTCTAGGGGGGGTCTGGGGGCACCCCCCCAGGAAAAAATTGTGATTTTAACATGTATTTGAAGCATTCTGGTGTACTCTGAGAAGAAAATAAAGGGAAAACACAACATTTGCTTCAGATATGAGGGAAAAAAGCAGATCTGTGGTTCCTATCATTGCATGGCTGGAGTGAAACTGGTCTAGTGGGGAGCTGTGGCTTTTGGCCTCCAGCCTATTGAGCCTATTAATATATGAAAGGACAGAACAGACATGTCCTGTGATTTTCAGTCTTCTACTACAGCCTGATGATACAAGTCAGGTCCTGAAATGTGTGTTTCTCTTCTGTAATAAACATTCTACATACCCATTCGGAGTTTGCAGGTATGGCCCACGTGCATGCATGCGCAGTTGCGCACACACACACACACACACACACACACACACACACACACACACACCTGTTGCTGCGCTGTCTCTCTCTCCTCTGCTCTCTGGACTGAGCTGCCTGGCTGTACTTTGTGCTACCCAGTCTGCATCTTGATTTTATAGTTTTCAACGGACTGGCCCAACCAGCCCGACCGCAGGCGTCAGTTCGAGCCGCGTTCAGTCTGAAAACATAACTCGGTCAGGTCAGGTTGTGTCTCGGGCTTCGCTCTCTCCCTCTTTTTTTTGACCATCGGATTCGGACCAAGTCGGGTCCAGGCTTCAGCACCCGTGGGTCGGGCCGGGTTAGATTTTAACTTTTAAAGGGATAGTTCACCCTAGAATGATATTTCGCTCATTATCTACTCACCCTCATGTTGACTAAGGGCTGGAAGAAGTCTCAGAGTCCACCGTCCCTTCTCTGAGTTACAGGGGGTCTTGGCGTAGCAATGCATGTCCATATAACGGTTGCAAAGGGACACCAGAGCTCTTCGTAAAAAAACACACACAAAAAAACATCCAAATACCTCCATGATGCTCGTATGTAATGTCCGTCTTGTGCTGAAGCCCCAAATTGCGTAATTGTCCCGAAAAAAATTAAATAAGTCTATATTTTAAGCTTGTTTGTAGCGGAAGCTTCTCGAAGCTCCTCTTCCTGGTCCGTCCAAATCTCGCGTGATTTGCGCCGGCGTCAGTGCGGTTACTGCGAATCACGCGAGATTTGGACGGACCAGGAAGAGGAGCTTCGAGAAGCTTCCGCTACAAACAAGCTTAAAATATAGACTTATTTAATTTTTTTCGGGACAATTACGCAGTTTGGGGCTTCAGCACAAGACGGACATTACATACGAGCATCATGGAGGTATTTGGATGTTTTTTTGTGTGTGTTTTTTTACGAAGAGCTCTGGTGTCCCTTTGCAACCGTTATATGGACATGCACTGCTACGCCAAGACCCCCTGTAACTCAGAGAAGGGACGGTGGACTCTGAGGCTTCTTCCAGCCCTTAGTCAACATGAGGGTGAGTAGATAATGAGTGAAATATCATTCTAGGGTGAACTATCCCTTTAAGTCCGTGATTGTAGAGTGTAGAGATGCCAGTTGCCTCTGCGCACCGCCGCTGTTGGTGGGGGGGGGGGGTCGCGGATCGACAACTCCCCGTCCTACTGTGCTGTGATCACAGGCTTGAGCAGCCGTCCAATCGACACGCGGATAAGCACACGCACACCAATCAGAGAGCCTCTTGATGAGTGCCAAAGCTTGCTTTTTAAATTTTTTTTTTTTTTCCAAATCGCTTGATTTTGGCGTGAGAATTGTTTGAGTGGCGTGAGAGCGTGAGACAGGACCTAAAAGCGTGTGACACACGCCAGATGCGTGAGAGTTGGCAACCCT
>NW_028220647.1:0-2289 GCF_045865225.1 Trachurus japonicus | reverse complement strand
GTTCCCACATTTCTAACTTTTGTTGTCACTGAAAATTAGGCCCTATGTTCCCACAGCCCTTTGGTCCCACCATTGGTTGAGTTTAGGCAATGAAGAAAAGAGTTGGTTAAGTTTAGTAAAAAGACCCGGTAGAGGCTAGAGAGTCCAGATAGGTAGAGAGAGTCCAGTGGGAACATAGGGCCTAATTTTGAGAAAAGTCTTAGAACTGTGGGAACATAAGGCTGTGGGAACATAGGCATGGACCCGACATGGTAAATAAAAGTTACCTCCTGTGGTATGTCTGGTGATGTAGTTATGTTTGTCTGTGCTGAATGATAAGTTCTGGTGCAGAATAAGTGGATTCTTTGCAACAGTGATATTTCTAATAAATACTAGTAATGAATAGAGTAGTCTGTCTTTCACCAGTACCCAGCCAACTTTTTAATGCATTTTTGTTCTGTAGTAACAGCTGAGAACTATGCATGCCGCTCTGTTTTGTATTAATTGTAATTTTCTGATCATGTTTACAGTATAGTTGGACCAAACTGTTTGGCAGTAGTCAAGGTTGGACAATATTAAGGCCTGAATTACTTGTGTCTTTGCTTTTTGTGTCCAAAATGAAGCACATCTTCTGATGGTTGAAATTGTTGAAATGGTTGAAATACCCTTCATCAATACAGACCCCTTCCCATTTCAGCAGTTATCTTACTTATATGTTTTTTCCATCACACTTTATTATCTATGATAATTCTCAGAAGCTTGGTTTCTTGCACTGGTTTTATACATTCATCTTTTATTTTAAAGCAGAAGTAAGTGGTCCGGTCGTTTTCGCTAATGCTGCGTTCCAGGCAGGCTTTTGAAATCGTAAATTACAGCTTCAAGTCACAACTTACGACTTTGTAGCGTTTCAGGCAACCCACTCGTGTTTTTCCGACCTGTTTTACCGGTGAAAGTCACTATAACGGCCACTCGTAACTTCCGACCGGTGAACTCGTACCAGATCGAACTGGTACGACTTCACGGTCGGAAAAAATACGAGTTTCCTTGAACGCACCATAACAGTCCTCGTCGCTACGTCACCACATTCACGGCGTTCCTTGGCTGCACACACAGCCCTGCATGCCGTTCTCTCTCCTCATTGGATAAAAACTGTAGGATACGATAAATGTTTTCTCTTCGGCTCAGAGCAGAGCAGAGGGACTGACAGACCCGTGTTTCAGTCCAAACACTCTATGTAAGTGATTGCTGTCGGAAGATATAACTATTTAAGACTTATATTAACACAAATATATCACTTACTTCTGCTTTAAGGCTTAATTCCAGATTTTTACTGATGACATGAGTAATAATAGGCTACAGTGTAATGAAACTTAATTTTAATACAATTCATGAAGCATTTCATGTGTCACACGCCACTTTTGTTGATCTCTTTCAGAGTTGACAGTTACAAATCGTTCATTCAATTACAATATGTGACCCGTTCCATCAAAATGAGTCGGAAGTCGCAACGTTCTATTTTTAGATAATCAGCTGATAACATGGAAAACCCATAGAAAATCAAAAAAAATGTTTTACCCTAATTTCAAAGCAATGACATTCAAAAACAATCTCCCAAAGTTTCACAGTCCAGATAATTGAGAAAAGGTACGTAAATGATGATTAAAGTTGACCTGCAACTTAAACCCTCTGAAAATGAGTGCTGCTTCGGTTCAAAACATGAAATATCTCCTGAACTGTTCATGATAGAGACGAGCTGTAAACTTGAATCGCGGGATTCTCCGCTTTCCAACGGTCATTGAATGTTGCCTCTATGACGAGAAGGGACGGATACAGAAACAGATGCTAAACCGAGTAGCATCGACGCTAACAGAGCGTAGCATCGATGCTAACCCGAACGTACACGCTTGCACATGTTTTACAAAATGTCAACAAAACATGACAACTTCTGAACCGTTTATGATAGAAACGAGCTGTAAAAAGCACCTGAATTGTGAGATTCCCTGCTTTCCGAGGGTCATTGAATGCTGCATCTATGACAACAAGGGGCCTTACAGGGTGCGTGTAATCACGTGGTACAGGAACAGATGCCAGAGTCACTGGCAAAAACTTTAACAGCTATTTTCTCAGGTTTTAGAACAGAATAAGAGAGTGAAAGATCGTAATTCAAATGGCCACATCTCGAAAACCATCAAATGTATGACTCTGACTAGGGAATCATTTTAAAGCTTATTTTCTAATCTTTCCATTGATACCAAAATCTCAACTTTGAAATTTGGGTCACTGTGACTCATTTTGATGGATCGGGTCACA
>NW_028220646.1:0-101459 GCF_045865225.1 Trachurus japonicus | reverse complement strand
AATCTCATTATCATGGTTATTTGTATTGTCTGCCAAAACATGGATGAATGAAACATATCGACCACGTCTCATATTTCTATTGAGGAAAAGTTATTTCACAATTTATAGACACAACACCGACAAGCACTGAGAGCCGCATGTTGCAGTGACGTTATATAGGCTATAAAAAAAAAAATCCGCAAATAATAAGCCGACGAAAAGGTGCAACTTGCCACTTAACTTCTTGTCGATGTATTATTTGCGGGGCTTTCGGGGGATCTGCTGACGGTGGAGGATCTGGGACTGATTCACTGTGGACCACCACCAGTCTGATCAGGTCCATCACAGCACAGCAGCTGCAGCACTGCCCCGCTGTCACATTACTCTCGCGTATCAGCTCAATCTGTTTACATTAAACCGACATCAGGAGAATAATGAGAATTATGATTAAAAATATATTTGTTTCGAATTTTGGCCCCTGGATCATGATTTTTCGCATTCTTGGTTAAAAAAAAAAAAATCCTCTAAAAAAAAAGACAGTTGGGATGCATAATGTGTCTCATAACACTGTGCGTCACGCTAGGGGTCGGTGGTGTTTTATTCTAGGGGTCGGTGGCGGCTGTGAGACAGCAGCGGCTCCACGGTGAGGGGGGGGGGGGGGCAGCTTCTGCTCACCTGACTCTGTGCAGCTTCTTCATTAAATCCAAACAGTCCGACACAGCGACGCACTGCTCCTTTGACTCTAAAGTCTCTGTAGCTCATCAGCCCGGAACTCGCCGACATGGATCAGAAGCGACGGCGGCGTTTGGCCTCAGTGTCTCGGACTTCCAGAGCAGCTACAGAGCAGCGTTGTGACCTCAACCATGGTTGATGAGAGCAGAAATGTTGTTGTAGGCCTGTGCATATTCTCATTTGTCCAGGTCATAGTATTTCAAAGGAGGTTAAATCGAAAGCAACTGGACTTATACTGAGTCTCCAGACCAGTTAGTTGGACCAGTCCCAGCCTGGTCAGATGCTACATGAACTGATGAAGCCTCTTGGATGAGAGGTGAAACGTCTTCCTAGACAAATAACTAAGTCCAGTTGAACCTGCTTTGAAAAAAAAAAAAAGTTGTTGGCGGGCTCGTGAATTTTTTTTTGACACGAGTCAAAAAGAGCGTCAAACCGCGTATCTCGCGTTTGGTCGCGCGTCACAACTCGAGCGAAAAAAAAGCGTTCCTCGTGTTTGGTGGGAAGCCCCTTGTGGGTCTTCCCACCAAACACGATGAAATAGACGAAGACGCGAAGGTCCCGTCGCCCAAAAAGAATCGCGTGTATTGCGTCGCAAAAAAAAAAAGTCGCGTCTACCGCGTCGCGCGCCTAATCGCGTCTCGCGCCTAATCGCGTCTTTGCGTTACGGCCTTTTACACCGCGGACGTAACGAATAAACGGTGACGGTGTGAACGAACAACATAGAACAGGACCAGACGTGGCGTTGTTTCCTCTTTTCACCGACAGCTCCACTCTCCCTTACTTACACTAACTACTGTTATTGTTGAGGCCAGAGAATTGTGGGATTTGTAGTTTTTGACCAATCGCAGGTTGTGCTCTTTCTTTTTGTGATTTTCCTGGTTCACACATGTATTTTTTTTTAGGGGCAAATGCGAGTGAAATGCTCGTCCATGGTGGGCATAAGAAAATTTAAGACCTGTCTAAAATGATTTAAGACTTGAACACAATAATTCAACAAATTTAAGACATTTTAAGGCCTAAAATTTAGATTTTCAAATTTTAGACTTTTTAAGACCCCGTGGATACCCTGTTATTTCATATAAAAGTTTAAGTGCATGCATATTTTATGATGCTGTGTATTTCAGGTGTAGGTTAATATACACACACCTCAGGAGGCCTGTTGACTGGTTAAAACAAGGTAATCAGTAGATGGGAATTAACTTCAGATTTAGTCACGGATCACCTTCAAACTCTCCTTGTCATGATATTTGAATTAATTATACATCAACACCAGCATATATAGGATTAACACAACATACAAATGAATAAAATGATCTAAAAGTATACATTTGTTTATTATTAATTGGATTATTCAACAAAATGTTAAAATTATAAAACCATCCTTCAACTTAAAGCCCGAGGCGACGTCTTTAAACAGTTTATTTTGCTCATCAAATGAAGAGAAATTGACTCTGGAGCCTGAAGTCTGTGATTATTGATTAGGATTTTCAATCAATCACTTTTTAATCAAAACACAGCTGCGTTTTAATCTTCACTGTTTCTGCTCCAACTAAGATAAATAAATCATAATAACATCTGTTCTTTGTCGCAGCAGAGAGAGTGAATCACTGCGATTCATATGTTTATAATTTACATAATGTGATATTATGTGATAATGAAGTTTAGGTGAAGAGGTGCACTCTGGGAAATATTTTTTGTGAGTTGATGAAATTACTTATCAATATGCGCTTCCATTTAGACATGATGACGATAAAGTGCAGGACAACACGGTGTTAAAAACAGTTTCTTTTTTTAAAAGGATTTGTATTTCCATGCTTTTATTTTGAAGGGATGCTGCATGTTTTAGAAGCCTTACTTCTGATTTCCTGTTTGTCAGACTCAGTTTATTGATCTGGTCACATCGATTATTGATTGAAATGTTAAATTTTTCTAATTTATTTACTTTACGTGTACATACTTTCTTTTCTTTGTCTTGTTTATTTGATGTTTGTTTATTTTATTTCATGCTCTTATATCTTATGTTTTGTATTTATTTATATTTACAAGTTTACTATTTGCCTTATTGGTTTGTACATCGATTTATTTGCAAAATAAAGTAAAAAAGCAAAAAACAAAACACCAACAGAGGGTTGAACAGCTGAGTCATGTGAGTGGCGGTGAGCGTCCGTTACCTTGACGCCGGCGATCTCGATCATGAACATGGCGGCGCCCAGCACGTGTCCGGCGTGGTAACACCAGAACTTGATGCCGGCCACTTCCTTCACCTCGTGGAAGTTGATGGTCTCGATCTTCTCCATGCTGTCCTCCAGGTCCGTCTCCGTGTAGAGCATGTCGTCTGCCGAGATGTTACTGTCACACACACACACACACACACACACACACACACACACACACACACACACACACACACACACGCAGCATCAACACACTGCTGTGTCACAGCTCCACCTGAGCGACAGGCAGCATCACTCCCTCTCTCTTTGTCAGCTGTAAAGTGACTGAGTGTGAGAGTCTGTGAGGGTCCAGATACTATAAACATGAATGGAACAGCACCTACCCACTTTCATGTTACCTTGACAACAACATGTTGACTAATAATTTACAGTTTACTTTCAGAAGCACAAGGTGTGTGAGGGACAGACTCACAACAACAGATGCTCTTGGATCAGATCTGATCAAATCATCTAACAATAACCAAAAAACTACTGTGTGTGTGTTGTTATGTGTGTTGTGACAGGAAACAGCAGCGAGTGTCCTCCTCCTGAAAACGCTCCCGATAAGACGGCGTGTCTGGACAGCGGCGAGTGTCTGGACGGGGAGTGCGTTCCTTTCTGTCAGGCCGTCCTGAAGCTGCAGCCCTGCGCCTGCAACGGTAACGACCACACCGGCGTGAGACCAAGGTGGTGGTGGTGGTGGTGGTGATGATGATGATGATGATGCATCCGTCTCAGTCTTGTATCTGTTCCCTCTCGTCTCTATAGAAACCAACGCGTCGTGCAGAGTCTGCTGCCGGAGCACCAGCGGCATCTGCGCCCCCTACCAGGACAAGACGGGCAACTTCCTGTTCCTGCGTAAAGGGAAACCCTGCACCGTGGGCTTCTGTGACGGAGCGGTGAGTGGAAACACACACACACACACACACACACGGCAGCTTTAAAACACATTGAAGACAAACTTCTAGCTCAACTACTATGAGTGTGAAAACTATTTATTTGGAACTGAGTTTAGCTGTAATCACAAAGAAATGGCTTAAACCATCTGTTGATGAATGGTATGACATCACACTCATTCCAAATTTGAAGACATCTGAAAGCATTGGAAAGGTATATTTCCCTGAAAAGCCCCTCTTTTGTTTAAGTTTTTGGTTAATTATTTATTTCCTTGTGTTATTATAATAGAAAACACCCCATGTTCACGTGTTATTATATAAAATGCTTTGTAAAAGGGGGAAACCCCCCCCCCAAAAAAAAACACATTAAAGACAAGCGGGATGTGAGTGTGTGTAGGTGGGTTTACATGGAGACTTTTTCCTCTTTCTGATTGAATCCTTTCTGAATGAGTCTTTCAGGTCAACTGTTTACATGATTTGATTTTATTGTTTTATACTTTTGATCGATTTAAGAAAAGGTTTATTCTGCCTCTGTGAAACCGAATGAAACTTGATTTGGTTGGGCTTGTTTGTTGTGATTGAGCTGTTTATATGGAGCATTTTCATTCAGTTTGGACTCTAAACCGAATCTAATCTGAATATTTGGCTCCATGTAAACACAGCTTGTGTGTGTGTGTGTGTGTGTGTGTCTCCTGCAGGGGAAGTGCATGAAGCAGGTGCAGGACGTGGTGGAGCGTCTGTGGGACTTCATCGACAAACTGGACATCAACACGTTTGGGAAGTTTCTGGCCGACAACATCGTGGGGTCGGTGGTGGCGTTCTCTCTGCTCTTCTGGGTTCCTATCAGCATCCTGGTCCACTGTGTGGTGAGTCGCTCCGTTCTGTCTCTGTCAGGAACTAAACTACACACTGTCACACTGTCTGACTGACGCGTTACAGAGATGTATTACGACTAATACTAAGGGATTAAGGTGCTACAGCCAGAATCTGAAGATGATAAAGTCTTTCCTGTCTTTAGTCTGTATAGATCAGGTGGACAGTCATTTAAATATATATTTTATAAGATGTGCAGAGATTAGTTTAGTTTACTCTTGTCTTTTGTCTTTTCTTCTGTGAACAACCTCCTTCAGGATTAATAAAGTTTCTTTATCTTCTTCTCTCAGGACAAGAAGCTGGATAAACAATACGAGCAAACCACAAAGTCTCTGTTCTTCCCCAGTGTGAGTATCTGATTGTGTGTATTTTAGGGATGTCACAATTACTTGTTTTTCACAATTAATGTAATGAAATTGCAGCAAAAGGAGGAAATATGTCTGATACGAATCATTACCTGGGAGAATGGAGGCTCTCTGCCTTCCACCTAGCGTCTCTTGGCTGAAAACCAACCTTGTAAGATCAGAGCCTCCGACCCGGTGTCCCAGCTCTCGTCTCTGCGGCACCGCCACACAAACGTAACCCGTAATCTCTTGTTTATGACAGATAAGACTACACAGATATACACATGGTAACATGGTAGATGATAAATAACCTTATCCACCGCTCCATGGATTGATTTCTCACCGGCTTAATTGTTGAAAACAAACGCACATGGAGGAGAGGAGGGTTAGAGACAAAGAGAGTTCATCTTTAACCATCAAACTAGGGATGTCACGATTACTTATTGTCACAATTCCTCGTGGTATTAAACGCCACAAGTAATCTATCGTAAAGATTTCTAAATACTGTCACTCTCCAAAAAAGATTATATCGGAACCGTATCGGCAGATGTAGCGCCAAAGTAAAGGTAAATGCACAGATACTGGTCCATTTACCTCACGTAACATTAAATTGGTAGGAATTTAAATGTCAGTGTGCCATTTGTAATAATAAAATGTAAAAAATTATTAAAATAAACTCAAACATTTGGTATAGATGACAATTAATGACTTCAATATTTCAAATACTTCCTCTGGGGGAGTAATAATTGGTCCTATATTAATGATACTTAAAATATTTTGTGTATATTATCAATAATGTAGTTATATTTTGACTATATTTGATTTTACACATTCATATATAGTGTTGTGAAATTAATTAATGCATAATAATCGTGGTAATCGTACTACCGTGATTATTTATCCAAGAAAATTTATAATCGTGACATCCCTACACCAACTCAACTGACTCTGTTCATTTTCCCAGAATGCCGAGCTCCTGAGCAGCCTGGAGTCCGCGTCCGTCCGGATCTTCAAGCCTCCGACCTTCCCGACCACCAACCTGCGCTTCCAGCCGTCCGGTCCGCAGCAGACCAGCACGCCGCCGGTCTCCGGCTTCGGCTTCGGCCCCGGTCCAGACTCCTGCTGTCATCCTCCTCTTCCTCCTCACCATCCTCCTCCTCCTCCTGCGGTGGCGGCCCCTCCCCCTCCCCCTCCTCCCCCTCCTCTTCCTCCTCTGGACTCCCCCCGCATGGCCACCATCCAGGAGGACCCGAGCTTCGACTCCCACCTGGACGAGGAGGCGCTGCAGGAGGCGTTCGGCCGCCCGGCGCAGCGCTCGGAGCAGCGGCGGCGCTCCTTCGAGGACCTGACGGAGACGAGCGCGGTGAGTCGCAGCGAGAAGGCGCTGATGTTCCGGCTGCAGAGGCAACACCAGATCGACACCAAGGAGACGCAGTGCTGAGGGACGGACGGGACGGGACGGGACGGACGGCGCCCGGTTTGTCCCGCTCACGTCCTCCTGTGCTGGTTTCACAAACTTTTACGACTTTTTTTATTTTTTATTTTCTTAAAGCGGCTCCGTCCTGAAGCCGCCGCACTGACGCTTTGTTGCTGCAGCAGATCTCAGTCTGATCACATCGAGACACATTCAATCAGAAAAACGTTTTTAATGAATTTAATTACAATCAGAGTTCAACCGATTATCGACCGATATTTCCCTTTTTTTTTTTGATAATCGATATCGGCCGTTTTTTTTCACCGATAACCAATAAAATAAATGTATTTTTAAACGCATAAACGCACTCCTTTGGCTCTAACGAAGCCGTCTCTCTTGGCTGTTTAACAATGTCCCAAAGGTTTTCACAGTGAACAAAACAGAAACAAACTGTTGACTTTTTAAATTTTCATTTTTACTGCAAATGAATATCGGTTAAATATCGGTTTCCTTGATTACTAATGATCGGTATCAGTATCGACCCTGATAAAACCATATCAGTTGATCCCTAATTATAATAAGAAAAAGAAAAAGAAACAAAACGTCTCCTTCCAGTCGTCCTCCTGTGTGGTCAGACCGTGGTTTCAAATCGCTGCTCAGTCCGTCCTCTCCGCGTCTCTTTAACGTCCTTTAGTGACTCGAACTAACATATTGTCCTGTTGAAGCTGTGGCAGCGAGGGGCCGCTGCTGGGTATCGAACCTTCTCCAGGTATCAAACCGTCGTTGGTGCTGATTGAACGGTGCTCAGATCAGATGTTGCTTCCACAATCAAACTGTGTTTAACTGTGGTGATCGATCATCTGGTCAATACTTTTATTCGTCCAATAAAATGTCGCTAAAGCTCCGATTGGTCCCCGCCAGCCACCGTACAAACTCAGACCAACTCGTCTTCTGATGACACACTACACGATACGACCAGCAACTGTACGCTCCTACGTCCGTTTTTAGTTCTTGAACGTCCCACCAAAGATTTTTTTTTGCT
Source organism: Trachurus japonicus (assembly GCF_045865225.1). Classification (NCBI taxonomy): domain Eukaryota; kingdom Metazoa; phylum Chordata; class Actinopteri; order Carangiformes; family Carangidae; genus Trachurus; species Trachurus japonicus. The sequence continues at coordinate 93,966 of NW_028220646.1, read as the reverse complement.
CCTGAATGTTACACGTTTATTTCTGTTACATAAAGTCGTCGTTCACTTTTATAGCTGAAGCCCGGCTCTCGTTTTAGTTCCCTAAAGGCCAAATGTAACGCTTGTTGTAGCTCAGTCATCAGTCAAACTGTTGCTGAGTTGAACTTAATGTTTCAAAAAGGTTCAACTTCAATATGACAATCATTTATGTGCACGAGTTTCTGTCTAATGAGAGAAAAACATTTATTTCTAACTGACGCTGTTGAGACAAAGTGTTTGTCACCAGCATTTTATAGAAACAGCATCAACACAACATGTTGTAATAATGGATAATGTTGTTAAAAGCTTTAGAAATATTATATATTTTATCACAACAGCACAAAAAATGCCAAAGATTTGACGTTGTCAACTTCTAATTTGTGGTTATTTGATGTTTTTTTTTTGTCTTTACATCAGAATCAATTGTTTTTTTTTTACTGTGTGATAGACTAATTGATTAATTAATAGTCAAAATGATTATTAGTTGCAGCTTCAAAAGGTCAAAGTGCACTGAGAGTCAATGACACGTGCAGCTGCCAAATAAAAAAACAGTAAAAGTCAAAAACACAGAGGTCAAAGTTTTATTTTTAAGGCTCAAAATGTTTTTATATTCTATAAATGATATTAATAAAGTACAAATAGGGTTAAAATAGGTTTGGAGAGTTTAAAGGGTTAAAAAGTGTTTCTGTTTTAAGACTCAGTGGGAATCGAACCCTTGAACGTGACAGTGTTAAGTGCCTTCAACTCGACCCACTGAGCTACATGACACCGTATTTTATATCACATAAATGTTCATCATCTCCTTTAAAACCACTAAAACCTGTCAATCAATTGTATTTACTGTGTATCACATCTGCAACAATAAGCTGATTAATTGATTGAATGTTGATCAGCAATGAAACAAATAATTTAAGTCGTTTTTCAGTCAATAATTGTGATTGATAAATGGATGGCTCAACTGTTTTGTTTTTTTTTTATAATAAATTGAATATTTGATTGAAGGGACTTTTGATACATTTTAAGTTACATTGGGCATTTTTTTTTTTTACTATTTTGTAAATTTTTATAGACAAAATGTTAAATCACTTAATAAAAATAAAGGAAAAACTTAAAACTTCAGTATAAAATTGTCCTAACCTAAACAGTTTTAAAACACCTCCCTGTTATTTTATTTTATCCTGGTTTGAGGTCAGTTATCTGAACATTTCACCTGTTTGTTTCTTACTGTACGAGGGCAGATTATTATTATTACTGTGTGTATATATATCTTTGTATAAAATATCGTTGTGTTGTTGCTTTTATTTTTGTGACTGTGTCTGTTTTTTTTTTGGGGGGGGGGGATAAAGACACAGATGTTAAACTTCAGAGTGTTTTCAGCTGTTTGGTTTGTGTCACTCGAGCTGTTTGGTACCAGAGTTTATTCTCATCACATGTTTTTACTGTGTCAGATTTATTTTGTGGTAAGTTTTGTGTTTTTTTGTCGATTGATTGAAGCCATATTATCGTTTTAAATGTTTATTTTTGACATGTCAGAGCTCAAAGTGCCTTCTCTTCTCTTCTGTGGTATTCAAATGCACTTGTCAGTATTTTTAATATTGTGTCTATCTGTGTGTGTGTGTGTGTGTGTTGAGTCCTGTACACTGTGATGTGTGTGTCTGTGTGTTATGTACATGCTGACGATCGTCTGTATTGATCCAATTAAAGGTCGGTTGCGAGTCATGTTGTTAACGTCACTGTGTCGTCGTCGGACTGAGGCGTCCGCTCAGTCTGCCCTTTCACAATAAAACGTTCTACTGTCTGATTTAAAGTGCTGATCGATAAAGAGTTTTTATTGATATTCTGATATTTTATCAACTCACGTTTCTTCCTGAGCTTTCAGCAAGATCTCATGGTTCTCATTAATGGATCATTTGTCAAAAACATTTTTAAACATTCTGCTTTAATGTAATTTATTGACTATTTTAATCTCTGGTGATTTTATTTTTATATTTTAATCTAAAAATATCAATATTCAGACCAAGATGAGATCGACTTGCATCATAAAAACATAAAACCTGTAGCCAAAAAAATATTAAAGTTAGTGTAAAAAAGAAAATACTCTAAATTATTTATCAATAATTAAAATATTTTGCAGATAAATTCTTGTAGAAAATCTAAATTAATGAAAAAAATAAAATAAAATTCTGTTTTCCAGTTTCTAAAATGCAACAATTTTCTGCTTTTATTTAACAATACGAACATTTTTGATGATTTTAACCTTAATTTTGTTTCATAGAAAACAAGATGATTGATAAATTATCTGCAGTATTGATGATGTCATTGTTGTTTCACTCACATTAAATCTAACTCACTTTTTATCTTCGAGGACAGAAACTCAGTGACCCTCTCTCTCTCTCTCTCTGGACAAATGTTTATTTTCCTTGTGAAGAACTCAAACTTTTGTTTTATAGACAAATCAAGTACAAAAACAATCAATCAATAAAGGTATTGGTGGTCCGTCTCCTGAAGCCGATTCCTTTGGAACCAAGTTTCCAACGAAGAAGCTGGAAAAACTCAAAAGTCCTCGAGTCAAAGAAATGAACGAACGAACGAACATCTGCATCGGTCCGTTATCGACCGATTATTGGTGATCGATCGATACTACGAGGACTGAAGAGAGTGTGACAGAGAAACGCCAGTTCATCGTCCACCGCTACATCACCGACGGCAACGCGCTGCTGCTGCTGATGACATCACAGAGGGGGCGTGGCGTGAAGGCGGGGCTCAGGGCGTCGTAGAGACGGTGGACGGCCACTTCCACCATCTCCCTCAGAGAGTCGTCGTCCGCGCAGGTCACGGCCTGAGGGTCAGAGGTCACCATGGTGTTATCAGCTGATTATTGAGTATTGATTTATACCATTATGATGAACCAGACGTTAAAGGGATAGTTCAACATTTTGGGAAATTCTCCTATCACCATAATTCCCTTGGTCGACCAATAGGTTATTACTCGACTAATCATGTCACGACTTCCTGTATCTGGCCCTTCAAATTAAAAGCCCTATAGCCTTTCATATACAGTTCAGCAGAGGTGGCAAGTAACGAAGTACAAATACTTCGTTACTGTACTTAAGTAGATTTTTCAGGTATCTGTACTTTACTTGAGTATTTATTTTTCTGACGACTTTTTACTTTTACTCCCTACATTTATACCCAAAAATATGTACTTTCTACTCCTTAGTTACATTGTAAAAACAGGCTTGTTACTTTTTTTTTTGACACGACGTAAAAGCACCGGTAAAAGACGTGACGAACTAGAGAGGGAGGGAGGGAGAAGAAGAGGGAGGAGGGAGGAGGGAGGGGGGGGCGGTAGCGTAGAGAGAACCGAGTTACCAACTTGTACTGTAGCAGCGACATGGAGGCAGCAGCATGGAGGAAGGAAGCGGTGGTGGTCGGACTATCCGACGGGGGGGTTGAACACCGTACAATCAGCGCGATATAGCGCATTTACCGTTTACGAGCAGCAAACCTGTCCATGTGCCCGTGTCAGTGTGTACGTGCGGTGCGACCGCACGCGAGAGAGACGGCAGGTGGACTGACTGGCAGTGAAGAGAGGTGATGAAACGCTGTTTACAAAATTCTTATTTGTGAGGTCTGTGGCGGCCCAAACGTTGGGAAACACTGCCTCTGGTCAGTTCAATCTTGATTATTCTGTCTGAACTTTTTTTGTTTAACAAAATTATCAAATGATGTAGGTTTCATTAACGGCAAAAATTCATTTTTACTTTTTACTTTTACTTTGAAAGTACATTTCAGAGCCTGTACTTTCTTACTTTTACTTGAGTAAAGGAGTTGAATCAGTACTTCTACTTTTACCAGAGTATTTTTTTACACATGTATCTGTACTTCTACTTAAGTACAGAATATGAGTACTTTTGCCACCTCTGCAGTTCAGTCATATTGATTTTGACTTAAAGCAGAAGTAAGCGGAATGTTTGTGTTAATATAAGTCTTAAATAGTTATATCTTTCGACAGTAATCACTTTTATAGAGTGTTTGGTCCAAAACACGGGTCTGTCAGTCACTCTGCTCTGCTGTAAGCCGAGGAGAAAACTTTCCTTGTATCCTACAACCTTTATCCAATGAGGAGAGAGAACGGCATAAAGGGGCGGTCCTCTCTGTGTGTGCAGCCAAGGGATGCGCGTGAATGTGGTGACGTAGGGACGAGGGCGGGGACTGCTAACTCCATCTGCTGACAGGAAGTTAGCCAAAACCACCGGATCGCTTACTTCTGCTTTAATTTTAACCAGACACGGCTCCAAATGTTTTTTTTTTTTCCTGCGACCAATCGACCAATGAAATTTTGGTTGGCTAATGATTTTTTGGTCGACCGGTGCTTGGTCGACTATTTGGGGGCAGCCCTATAAATTCTGTGCAAAAAGATGTTGAAACAGTTTTCAATAAAGTAGTGAATTTAAAAGTACATGGGTTCTGTTTTGTTTTTGTTTTTTTAATCGTGGTATCGAATTAGTATCGAGAATCGTGGAACTATCCCTTTAATGTTCGTGTATAGAATAGATGTCAGACGCTGGACTCACTCTGGTCTCTGGGTCGATGCACGCCGTGACTCCGTCCACCGTCACACTCAGGCTTTTACTGTCTTTGAAATTCACGCAGTCGTCCCCGAACATGTCGCTGAAACAGAAAAAAAACATTTTACCAGGTGAAAACAGAAAATATTTAATCTCTACCTTCATTTAAAAGTTTTATTCTCTTATATTTGGATCAATTAGGTTTAATTTTAACTTAAAAAGTGTCAGATTCTACAGTTTTGTCAGATATTTTAACCATTAAAACCATTTTCGAGGTGTAGCTACAGGTGTTCAGACTCACTGCAGCATCAGCTCCAGTCGCTCGACGAACAGCTCCATGTCGAACGTTTCCTTCCTGCCCTCGTGGACTGAAACAAACAAACAAACAAACAAACAAACAAACAAACAAACAAACAAACAAGCGTCAGTAAAGTTTCTGTTCATCAGTGAAATTAAAATAAATTCCCTCGTGATGCGTTCACTGACATTTCTGGGCGGTGGGGTTGGACTGGACCTCCAGGATCACCGTGGTGACGGCGTCTGCGTACATGTCGTTGAGCGGGTTGGCGACCCACTGAGACGAGAACATTTTCATTATTATCATTATTGATTTATATTGCTGCATCAATTAGTTCATAGAGTTTTTTACTTCAATTGTCTGTTGTTTTTACATTTTTCTCTTTGAGTTTATTGGTGTTGAGATTTTTGAAGTGTTTGAAAAAGTGTGATAAAAATAAAAAATTGTCATAATTATTGTATATATCTGTATAATGAATGTATTAACATGTAATAACTGGTTAATAATGTATCTGTAACCAGGTCTGAGTGAGATCTGTGTCTAAAAACATAAATAAAATTATAAAATATACAAAATAGTTTGAAATAAACATGTAGAACAAATACTGAGCATTAATAAAAACCTGACTGCAGCTACATAATCATGTCATAAACTGTATATTTAATGTTTATAAACTGGTTTAAATAAAAACAGACGTGTTCGTGTGCTCAGAGTTAATAAAGTTTTGATAAACAGGTCAGTTTTAGCCACTTCAGGCGACATGTGGTGGATGATGAGTGTAAAAAGTGTCGTGTTGCGTTCGAGTGTCCGACCTCCAGTACGACCATCCCGGCCTCGTGAACCAGCGTGATGCTCTTAAAGATCTTCACCGTGATTTTCTCCGTCCCCTCGACCTGCTCCACGTCGCCTGAAACACACACACACACACACACACACACACACACACACACACACACACACACACAGAGGAAACAGGAAGTTACAGCTTCTACTGCAGCATAGATATATATATATATATACTGACTAGATGCCGCGTTCCTAGGCAACTCTATTGAGTGGAATACGTCAACGCGGCGGCCATCTTGGTCAGGGGGAAGCCGTGTCTACTTACTGCACTAGTCAACAGAGGCAGACGTCTATCAACCATTAAAATCGCCATAACTCACCAAATATTCAACCGATTTTCAAGCCGTTTGGTTTATTATAAATGTCAGACATATGTTTATGATACAACAACAACAAAAAATCTTTGAAAAATGTTTATATATTTTTTTTAATGTATTAAACATACACTTACATACTCAGACACACACCCACATGCATAAACACACTGAAATGTGTTCTACAAGGGTCTGACCGGTCTGACTGCTGGTCAGATGTATATCATGTCTATGGTCAGAACCCCGGACCAAGATGGCGGCCGTGTTGACGTACGCTGAGAAGCAGAACGCGGCATCTAGTCAGTATATACTATGGCCCAATTCCAATCCGACCCCTCACGGACTCACTGACTTAGAGGCGCATTAACGGGAAGTCCGTGAGTGTGTGAGGGCTGTTCCATTGTCAGATCATCAAGTCAGTGAGTCAGTGAATGAGCCCTTACTGCCCCCTTACCCTAGGGGTAGGGGAATTACCCACAGTTCATAGCGTTGTGAAGTCAAACACATGAGATGCCGTCGGAACGCAAGTGTTAAAAAAAAAGTAAATTACCACACGTAGTCAGAGAGAGCTCCGCCGCTCTCTTTATTGTTAATGGACAGGAGCAACAACCAAAAAAAAAAGAAAGAAAGAAAGAAAAAAAAGAAGAAGTTTACTGTCAGTATTAACGTGCAGTTTGTGATTATTGATGATGATTTGATCAGATCTGATCCGGGAACATTTTGTTTTGAGTCCGTCCACCTCACACACCTTGTGCGCGTTGAAAGTACGGTAAATTATCAGTCCAAGACCGGAGTCAACAACATGTTGTTGTCAAGGTAACATGTCGTGAGAGTGGGTAAGTGCTGTTCCATTCATATTTACAGCATCTGGACCCTCACAGACTCTCACACTCTGTCACTTACAGCTGACGTCACTTTAGTCAGTGAGGGTTCAGGGCTTTAAGGAGTCTTTAGGGGGCGGATTGGAATTGGGGGTTATATCTATGCTACTGCAGGAGGAGGAGGAGGAGGAGGAGGAGGAGGAGGAGTTAGAGGACGAAGGGGGCGGAGCCAACTCACCTGCGAGGCTGCGCAGCTGCGTGACGAGCAGAGAGATCGGTCCAGTGAACGGGATCGCCTGAGTCTGCTTCACCGTTCCCATGGCGAGGTCGGTGTAGTCTGAGGAGGAGGAAGAGGAGGAGGAGGAGGAGAGGAGGAGGAAGAGGAGGAGGAGGGAGAAGAGGAGAGAGGAGGAGGAGGAAGAGGAGGAGGAGGAGGAGGAGGAGGAGGAGGAAGAGGAGGAGGAGGAGGAGGGAGGAGGAGGAGGAAGAGGAGGAGGAGAGGAGGAGGAGGAGGAGGAGAGGAGGAGGAGGAGGAGGAGGAGGAGGGAGGAGGAGAGGAGGAGGAGAGGAGGAAGGGGGAGGAAGGAGAGGAGGAGGAGGAGGAAGAGGAAAATGTGGAAGAAGAGGAGAAGGAGGAGTCTGTTAGTCACTCCATCATTTATGTCTCTACTTTCTTCACGTCTTCATGTTCATGTCTTTCTCTTTCTTTACTTTTTTGTCACTTCTCTCTCTTCTTTGCTTCTGTAGCCTTTTGTCTTTCTTTCTATTTCTTCTCTCTTTCTGTCCGTCTTTTTTCTTCCTACTATCTTTTTCTTGTTTTGCCTTTTTTGTTTGTTTCTCTTTTTTTCTTTGTTTCTTTCCTTTTGATTATTTCTTCCTTGATCTTCCTTTCTTTCTACCTTCATTGTCTTTATTATTATTTTGATTATTTTTTTCTTCTTTTCATTGTCTTTCTTTCCTCCTCTTTCTCTCTTTTTCTTTATTTCCTTCCCTCTCTTTTTCTTAAGTATTTCTAAGTATTTCTTCTTTCCTTTTTCTTCCTACTATCTTTTTCTTTCTTTGCCCTTTTTGTTTCTTTTCTTTCTCTCTATTTTCTTTCCTTTTGATTATTTCTTTCTTGATCTTCCTTTTTTCCTGTTTCTTTTCTTTCTCTCTTTCTTTATCTTCCCTCTTTCTTTTTTCTTCGTTTCTTTCCTTCTGATTATTATTTTCTTGGTCTTCCTTTCTTGCATTTTCTTTCAATCTTTCATTAGTTGGGTTTCCATCCACCTTTTCTTATGCGCATTTTGTGAAAATGCGCATAAATACTTGAATGGAAACGCCAGAAATTCGAATAAAGGCAGTAAATGCGCATAAAAGTTTATACGCTTGGAGGGGGTGGATTTGTCAGCGTATCGAATAAAGGAAATGCGAGTTTTTGTGATGGAAACAGATTATGCGAATTGAGGCAGAGTTTGTGGGTGAAGCTGCTGGACTTCACCCAGCGACGCCCGGTGTCCCAGCTCTCCTCTCTGCACCGCGACACAAACGCGCTCCGTAACCCATAATCTTTTGTTTATGACGGTTAAGACTACACAAACACACGCCGTAACATCGTTATGTAACTTATTGATTTTTCACCGGCTTCGTATGTAAACAGATGCACATGGGCGAGAGGAGCATAACCAGAACAGCGGAAAAGCGAGCGGACTGTCACAGTTCCTACTGTCTTTCTGTGTAAATATCTCATGTTACAACATGAAAACCTTAAGTGCGGCCTATATATGTATTTTCTTTTAAAATGTAGCTGGTGCAGCTTATACAGGTGCATCTATAGTCCGGAAAGTACGTAAATTGTCCATGATGTTGAGTGTCAGCTGAGTGTCAACTGTTGGATACATTCACGCTCTCTTATGACGTAATCTCACGGTGCACTCCTCCTAATCGCAAAACACTAATGAATGGAAACGGGCATAAATTCGCATTTGCTTTTTGCGCATTTTCACAAAATCCGCTTTTAAATTCAATACGACTTGGATGGAAACCCAGCTATTGTCTTTCTTTCCACCTCTTTCTCTCTTTTTCTTTCTTTCCTTCACTCTTTCTTTATTTCCTTCCTTACTTCTTTCTTTCTTTCTTTCTTTCTTTCTATCAACCAACCAACCAATCAGTCCAGATGTTGAGGTTTACTTTCTGTGACAGAAGCAGCTTGAAACATTTGATGACGGATCAAAAACATTAAACATTCATCAATTATAATAAGTGTTTGACCACACACACACACACACACACACACACACACAACCTCACACACACACACACACACACACACACACACGCAGACTGACTGGAGAGGTCGGACGGCGTCAGGATGTGGTAACTGAAGTTTCTCTTCACCAGGATCCCGGAGACTCTCTGACCCTGAGAGCACTTCTCATCCGCCAGCACGCCCATCACCTGCAGCACAGCACAGCGGAGCAAAGCATGCTGGGAGTTAACAACACGGCCCACACCAATACAACAACACAACAACAACACACACACACACACACACACAACACACACACACACACACCTTGGCCAGTTTCTCTCCTCTGAAGTTCAGCGTCACGGCTTCAGTGTTTCGCGGGTTGTGGACTTCGATGTGAACCTCGTCGTTGTCTTCGTACTCTCGGATCAGAGCCGCCTTCAGCCGGGCCATCTCGTTCTGCTCGCCGTGCACCAGGATCTGCACACGCACACACACACACACACACACACACACACACACACACACGGACACACACAAACTGCATTAAGGTGGGACACTACAGGTGAATAGGGTAGAAATTTAAACCAACAGATATCACCATGAAACTTCCCAAGTTTATCACTCACATTAAGACAAATATTTTTTGTATTACAAGTTTTGTCAAGTTTTATGTTTAAATATGTAAATGAGGCAATATCTGATGAAATATGCGCTAATTTGCATACATTTCCAGAACCGAAATCTGAACAATGGATAAAGAACCTTTCAAAATTCTTGTTTTATTTTGTTGACATACTAGAGTCAGAAGTTTTTACAGAGGGGATTTTGGATATGTCTTTGTATCACTCTGTAAATGAGAAAATACTGTCACCAGCCCTAAAAATTCAAATATCGCCCTGTTTTTATGAATAAAATGTTGTATAAATCAGGCTGTGGATGATATATCAACAATCCCCTCTGTAAAAACCTTCAGAATATAGACAGGAATAAAACTGGAAGGTTTGGTGTCTGTAAGTGCCGCTGAAGTGGAGATTTCGGGTCCAGAGTCTGAGGAAAAACTCATTTTGAGAAAACGGCCTTTAAAGATTTGTACTGTAAAATTCCATAGATCATTAATGTGAATCGTACTTTTACGATTGGTTGCGGATACGGAGGAAACGACAATTTTTGGATCCACATAATTGTTCAGGAGAGAGAGTGATACCTGACATAACTTTTGGTGAATTTAGGAGAAATCTACTGATGAAAGAGACAAAATGAAGTAAAATAAAAAACCTTAATGTGGATTTTCTACCATTTCTTTCCACTTTTCTGAGAGAAAAATATCCCAAAATCTCAAAATTGATCAGTGCATGAAAAAACAGTGTTTTTGCCTGTTAGTGTGTCACATTAAACCCAAAGGTTTGTGGATTTAATTAAATAGTGTGGATTTAAATAGTGTGTGTGTGTGTGTGTGTGTGATGTTTTTACCACGTGCGGCGGTTTGAGCGCCCGGATGAACTCGCTGGTCTGCTGGTAGTCGGTGTGAGCGGAGAAGGAGATGTAGTCGCCCGACATTTTGAGAGGAAGCTTCTGTCCCGACATGGTGGCGATCTCATCAGGCTCCGTCATGATGTGCTGCAACACACACACACACACACACACACACACACACACACACACACACACACACACAGTATATTAAATAACCTGTATGAAAAGTTTCATCATTTAAAATAATATAAAAATATTATTAAAAATTCATTAAATCCCAGCAGCACTTGAACGCAACACGACACACTCTTCTGATCGGTCCTACGTCGTTAACACAGGCGTCTGTCACAGATTCAGATTCTTGTTACGCAGCCACATTAAACTCAACATTATCAATAAAACTGACCGGACTGATCCAATACTGGGAATATCTATTGATGCCGATCAATAATATAATTTAAATAAGAGTCTTATTTCTGGTTTTTATTCAGATACACACACTGTAAAAGATTTTGTTTCAGCAATTACACTGTTCCCAGTCAGAGTTATTTGTGTTGCTGTTCTTGCCATCGCAGTTATTATCTCCAAACTATAAGATACCGATTAAAGGAGAAGTTATGAATAAAGAAAGATGCATTTGGGGCAGACAAACTAATTTTACAGCTGTTATTGTCTATTTTTATTTATTGCTGTGATTGTTTATTTGATTTCACTCTCTCACTCTCTGTTGTTCTTATCTTGTCTCCAAAAGTGAACACAGACCTGACATTTCTAAAACCAGTGGAGGAAACGTTTCACTTCCGGTGATAATAATTTTTTTTAAAAACTGCAGAAGGGACCCGAGGTGTCGCAGGTTTGATTCCCACCTTGGCGAGCGTCCCCTCCACGCAGTAGCCGGCGATGATGACGCCGTTCCTCTTGTCCGTGCACCAGCTCTCAAACAGCTCCCGGGACAAACCGCTCTGCATCATGCCGGGCGACGCCATCACCACGCTGGGCCCGATGTCGTCGAAGTGGTCCATGCTCTGACACACACACACACACACACACACACACACACACACACACACACACACACACACACACACACACACGTCAGAAAACAAACGACAAAGACAATGGAAACAGGCAATAGCATACATAGGGTTGCAAAATATCGGGTATCGGGTAATATCGGAAACTTTCTATGGGAATAAACGGGAATAAATCCGAAATTTACAAAATTGAAGGTTGGCCCTTAAAGGGATAGTTCACCCTAGAATGATATTTCGCTCATTATCTACTCACCCTCATGTTGACTAAGGGCTGGAAGAATTTTCAGAGTCCACCATCCCTCCTCTGAGTTACAGGGGGTCTCGGCGTAGCAGTGCATTTCAATGCAACGGTTGCAAAGGGACACCAGAGCTCTTCGTAAAAAAACACACACAAAAAAACATCCAAATACCTCCATGCTGCTCGTATGTAATGTCCGTCTTGTGCTGAAGCCCCAAATTGCGTAATTGTCCCGAAAAAAATTAAATAAGTCCACATTCCAAGCATGTTTGTAGCATTAGCTCCTAGTGTCTGTTCTTCCGCTGCCAGCGCGCATGCGCAAGGTTCTGGCTCGTACAAATACGGCTCAGCAAAGAAATGCAGCTCGTCCTCGACATCAAAATCTTCAGCCATGGCTAAAATATGTTTTAAGAGGCCAAAATTGCACGAAAAAGTGTTGTCCCGGTGCAAGGCAGGCTATTACGGACTGCTTCTAGTCCTTCACCGGGGTAAACAAGGAAGCGAGTCGGTCTCAGTGCGAACCTTGCGCATGCGCGCTGGCAGCGGAACCGGACAACAGACACTAGGAGCTAATGCTACAAACATGCTTGGAATGTGGACTTATTTAATTTTTTTCGGGACAATTACGCAATTTGGGGCTTCAGCACAAGACGGACATTACATACGAGCATCATGGAGGTATTTGGATGTTTTTTTGTGTGTGTTTTTTTTTACGAAGAGCTCTGGTGTCCCTTTACAACCGTTATATGGACATGCACTGCTACGCCAAGACCCCCTGTAACTCAGAGAAGGGACGGTGGACTCTGAAACTTCTTCCAGCCCTTAGTCAACATGAGGGTGAGTAGATAATGAGCGAAATATCATTCTAGGGTGAACTATCCCTTTAATAAGCAATTAGTAATATTTTACTCAACATTCATGTTTTTGTTGTTCAGTAAAATAGCTGATTGTTCATACAAGAATTAAAACTTGATAAAGTTCTACTCACAAATAAATCTGTGGAAATGTCATGTTTTTTAATTGTATTGTTATTTTGCATGGATGTCTGCTTATGACGAAACAAAATATTTACATTTATGTTTGGATATGATACAGTTTGTTTAAATTACCCCAAATTTCCAGTTAATCCCCATAAATTCCCATAATTTCCCATAATTCCCATGGATATTTTCCAATTTGGAATAAAAAACTGGAAATTTTCCGCCCCTTTGCAACCCTAAGCATACACAATGTATACACTGACAATACACTGACCAAAACAGACAAAACGGAAAACAAAGGACAGAACAAACCTGACGACACAATAAAACAGGACAGAAAAGTAAAAACAAAAACAAAAACAAAAACAAAAACAAAACAAACCTTCAGGTTGCTGATGTGCTTGAAGACGAAGGGGTTGTTGATGTTGATGGCCTTGCGGATCTTGTCGTTCATGGCGTTGATGTAGGTCTGGTACACGGCCATGCACTTCCTGGCCAGAGACGAAGCGTAGAAGATCGGGATGTCGTGGAGCTCCGGGTGGTTCTGCCAGTACTCGTCTGGTCCACACACACACACACAAATAAAGTTAATGAACCTACTGCTATGAGTATAGGGATTTATTTATTTATTTATTTATTTGGTTCATTTTGGGCATGTCACACATGACCGAAAGGGAAAGCGGGAGAAGCAAAAGCTTATCTAGTCCCGCCCCCAATACTCACATATTCATTTTTTCTGCATGTTACATTATGGCAATGGACCAATTTGCCAAAATGTTGAACTATCCCTTTAAGGTAAAAATCTTGCATAGTTCCTCTTTAAAGGTATAGTATGTAGGAATTCCCCCCATCTAGCGGTGCGGTTGCATATCTGAACGTATTCTTGATGTTGCATTCACGTGAAATCGGGCAGACGTCAGACAGACAACAGACGCTGCATGTAACAGGATAAACAAGCCTCTATGTAAACAAGTGGTCTGCCAGCACGAGGCAAAACAATACAGGCGTAGCAATATGTTGTCATGGTGATGTCGTATTGTTTACCCGACCCACGTTTTACCGTCTTTCTCACGTGGAGTAAAATGACATCCGGTTGGTTTGCCGACGGCCGTCTGCCTGACTGCACCTGAATGCAACACCAGTGCCTCCGTCCTTCCTCACACTACACAGTGGCAGGGCCGTTGTATAGGGGAGAAAGGTGATGATAATTCTAGGGGCCCAGCGCCCAGTGGGGCCCATAAAAAACCCCAGTAGTCTAATCTTTGTATGACTGATTTATTCTGTGTAAGACCCTGACTAATACTCATAGTACACTGTGAAAACTCAACATCTTTCCAAGAATATTTGTCTTATTTCTTGTCCAAATGTCTCATTTCTAGTCAAAGCTAATCTCTTTCCACTTAAAATAAGACTCATAACCTAAAAATTAACTTGTTTTTAGATAATTTTCACTTGTTTCAAACTAATTTTCACTTGAAATAAGTAGAAAAATCTGCCAGTGAAAGCAAGTTTTTTGTGCTTGTAATAAGGAAGAAAAACTTGTTCCACTATCAGATTTTTTCTACTTATTCCAAGTGAAAATATGCTTGAAAGAAGTAAAAAGTGTCTAAAAACAAGCTACTTTTAATATTCTGAGTCTTATTTTAGGTATAATGATATTTGTTTTGACTAGAAATTACATTTTGACTAGAAATAAGACAAATATTCTTGGTAAGATACTTGGGTTTTTGCAGTGTAATGTTGCATTAGCATCAAAACAAGGTAGGCTACTAGGCTAAATAAAAAATGATAATACATACGTAGTCTAAGAAAAAAAACTGGAAAAGTTAGGGGGAGGGGCCCACTTTAGTATTCTTTAAGGGGGCCCAGAATTCCTAGCAACGGCCCTGCACAGTGGTGACAGTTTTAACAGGCCGAGCCGACAGCTCCGCTGAGTTTCCGTGGTTACCTACGGTCACGATGCAACATGGCCGCCTCGGTTCGGTGCGTCGCCCACTCATGTATTTGTAACGACTTGTAACAACTCATTCTAAGGTACGAGAAAGCTTTCATTTGTATGCGGGTGTGATTCGACTTCAGTGAAATACGTATTTATGAAAGTAATATTTGATTTTTGCTAATAAAAAGCCAAATAAGTTACACACTGGGGCTTTAACGAGTGTGTATGGTGAATTAAAATGTTTCTGTGTGATCCATAGACAGAAACACGTCCCTTAGTTTAATCTTGTAAATAAAACTTGAAGCCTGAATTTATTTTTCCCTCAGCTGAAGGGAAAGCGCCACTCTTAGGTCGCCGTGCGTCGTCATGGCGTCGTTGTTGCCGTGGTCTCACCGAGGATGAGCAGCAGCTCCTGCGCTCGGCCCAGAGCGAACACGGGGATCAGACATCGACCTTCTCTGTTGACGATGTCGTGGACCGTGTTGCAGAACCGAGCCTCTCTCTCCTCCCGCTTCTCGTGGATGTGAGTCCCGTAGGTCGACTCCTGACACACACACACACACACAACAAACACACACACACACACACACACACACACACACACACACACACACAGGTTCAATGTTAAGTGTCTGTGCTCTGTGTTTAAATAAAGATTGAACAGGTTGAACGGCTCCACTCACGGTGATGAGGATGTCTGGTTTGACGCTGGGGATCTCCGCCGCCATCAAGTGTCTGTCCTCCTGACGGGAGAAGTCTCCTGTGTACAACAACTACACACACACACACACACACACACACACACACACACACACACACACACACACACACACACAGGGATGCAAACGGGTCAGGACCAAAAAAGAGAGGTATTGTCTGGCGGGGGGGGCTCACCATTAACAATATCACAGAAAAGTCAATTTCCAGTAGTTCAACCCCAACCAAGTATTGAGTGCATATAGATGGACAGTTTTCAGAAGGCCAACATTTCTATATTAAAAATGCTTTAAAAAAATAAAAACCATTGCAATATTTCAATTTTGGAGATACTGATTTTTAGGTCTTCACTGAATGTTAGTCATAATTATTACTATTAAAATAAACTGAAGAAATAAAGACATGGGATTTAACATCCCATTCGGTGTGTAATGGACATATAGGCCTATATAATGTGTTAGTTTCACTTTAATTGAACACATTCTACATGGCGGAGGCGACGTCTTTCCACTTAGGGCTTCCTTCACCTCTGAAACGGGGCAGAGCTCCGTGGAAACACCTGCCTGACACAGCAACGTAGGGAACCGTGCACGTCCGTGGAGCTGTGCGCCGCGGACGTGCACGGGGGGAAAAAACGGCGTCACCGCTTTGGGTAACGTGCGTGCATGTCGCGCGTCTACATTGGAGGTCGGCTGTTATCAGTATAATCAGAGACCATGAATGAGTTCGCCTCACGTGATTGTCACTGTCAGCCTGTTAGAAAAACATTTTACTGACCCGAGCTGAGACGCTGAGACCCCCCCCCCTCAAAACAAAAACTCTTCGGATCTGAACGATTCACACAAGTCACCTAATTGACCCTTCGCGTAAGCCCCGCCCCCTTGGTTACTGTTGCTACGCCGGGCAAGCTTTCACTCCCAGCCATGCTCCTGGCAGTATTTGGTATCGATTTCAAAGGAAATATCAGCAAATTTCTGGATAAACTGTTCTGAGATAATAGAGAGAAGAAATCACAAAGAGCATTCATAGTTTTCAGTGACGTGACTCGCGCAGGAGGATAAAACATCTGTTCAACGACACGACTGGACAATGTACAGAGCAGCAGTAAGGACCGGTAATTTTACCGTCTATCAACCCACCAAGACTTAGGTCATCTCACTGGTCATGAAACGTTGTCAAACTCTAAGTTTTTGGGCGATTGTGAACCACATACAGTTTTCGCTGCTGTTTTGTTTTCTCCCACCGCTGTATCAGTCAGTGAAAGCAGTCCCTGCCTGGAGGATCCCTCGCCTAAAAGCCCAGGTAAAAGCCCTAAAAGTACAGCTGTCATTTCGGAGGTGAACATATGGTTTTCCCCATATCTACACTTGCTCAAGTCGAAAAAAAAAGTCCGCTCATATCTGAACATCTCTATATTGCTTCTGCCGCCGCCGCCGCCGCCGCCGCCGCCGTAGTAGCAGCAGCAGCAACAACATCCTTCTCTACAAACAAATGTTTTTCGTCCTAGTCTCAAAATGTGTCCACAAAAGCAAACGTAATGACTCACTGCTGAAAGCTTGCCAGGCCTATAGTTACGGTTGCTAACGTAGGATTGGACAATAGCCGTTTGTGGGAGGAGTTGGCGAAGGGTCAATTGGTCATGAAAAAAGCGAGTTTCGCTTTTCGGCGCGCTGTTTGCATCCCTGTGTGATGTTCAGGGACAGTCAGGACAGTCTGAGGACTGACAGCTCTGAGGTTGAAGTTTATATTAATGCACCATGACACTGTGGCAGGTCTCTGTACTAGGGATGTGAATCTTTGGGTGGCTCACGATTCGATTCCGACTTTTAGGGTCACGATTCGATTCAAAATCGATTTTCGATTCAACCGATTCTTGATTTTCTTTTTGCGATTTTTAGTTTGCTTTATTAACACCAGACCATGTGAAAACGTTGAATGATGATGATGTCTACAGACTATTATATCAGAAGCCATATTTCCCCCCAAAAATGCACATCACATGTTTCAGATTTATTCAGCAGCAATATATTCGAACCATTTTAAAGTAAACTGCTACATGAAGCTGATTTTATAGGCTACTCTCTTTTCAAAAGCCTGGACTGAAGGATGTGAATATTTGGGTGTCTCTTCGATTCAAAATCAGTTCTCATGCACATGCACATGGACATGTAGCCTATCACAGTAACAAAGGCTGCTAAAAAAAAAAAAAAAAAAAGAGACGGCACTCTGCTCTCAGGCCAGCTCACCTGCAGCCTGTCTGCAGCGCCACAGAGGAGCTGTCAGAGCTGCTGCTGCTGCTGCTGGTCCTCTCTCTTCAGCCTGCTGTTTGGCTGCACTTTGTATGAGTTTAAAAAAGTGAAGATCTAACGTCACCTGAGCACCGATCAGCTGATCCAGAGCGCAGTGGATGTGGCTGCTCACACCGTGTCCTAACTGGATGCGACGCGAACGAGCGTCCGACAATCGCGTCACATCTGACGCTCTCTGTCCACACTGAATCCGTGCGTCTGTGGGAATGGAAGCACATCAGCTGTGCGCTCGCCCGCTCGACAGACTGGAGACGTAACTACCCGGTTAAAAGATGGGTGAATTGTGCCTTTTAAACAGAAAACAAGTTTCTTGAAATATAGAGCCAACAGCAAGTTGTCTCTATAGTGTAGGAACACGAGTTGTAAAAAACATAATGCAGGGTTTTCTGTAACATTATAAGACGGCGCACCGCCCCCCGCCCAAGATGAATGAAGAGGCTATTAAAAAAAAAAAAAGTCCGCTAGTCTCCTTGAAGCGGCTGTTATGTGTCTCTCTCTGGCGGTGTCAGCTGATGTGCACATCTGCAGCAACCCAAACAAATGCACATGTTACTGTTGACTGGCTCTATTCCAGCCACATGATTGGTTCGACGCGGTGGAAATCTCATTATCATGGTTATTTGTATTGTCTGCCAAAACATGGATGAATGAAACATATCGACCACGTCTCATATTTCTATTGAGGAAAAGTTATTTCACAATTTATAGACACAACACCGACAAGCACTGAGAGCCGCATGTTGCAGTGACGTTATATAGGCTATAAAAAAAAAAATCCGCAAATAATAAGCCGACGAAAAGGTGCAACTTGCCACTTAACTTCTTGTCGATGTATTATTTGCGGGGGCTTTCGGGGGATCTGCTGACGGTGGAGGATCTGGGACTGATTCACTGTGGACCACCACCAGTCTGATCAGGTCCATCACAGCACAGCAGCTGCAGCACTGCCCCGCTGTCACATTACTCTCGCGTATCAGCTCAATCTGTTTACATTAAACCGACATCAGGAGAATAATGAGAATTATGATTAAAAATATATTTGTTTCGAATTTTGGCCCCTGGATCATGATTTTTCGCATTCTTGGTTAAAAAAAAAAAATCCTCTAAAAAAAAAGACAGTTGGGATGCATAATGTGTCTCATAACACTGTGCGTCACGCTAGGGGTCGGTGGTGTTTTATTCTAGGGGTCGGTGGCGGCTGTGAGACAGCAGCGGCTCCACGGTGAGGGGGGGGGGGGGGGGGCAGCTTCTGCTCACCTGACTCTGTGCAGCTTCTTCATTAAATCCAAACAGTCCGACACAGCGACGCACTGCTCCTTTGACTCTAAAGTCTCTGTAGCTCATCAGCCCGGAACTCGCCGACATGGATCAGAAGCGACGGCGGCGTTTGGCCTCAGTGTCTCGGACTTCCAGAGCAGCTACAGCGCAGCGTTGTGACCTCAACCATGGTTGATGAGAGCAGAAATGTTGTTGTAGGCCTGTGCATATTCTCATTTGTCCAGGTCATAGTATTTCAAAGGAGGTTAAATCGAAAGCAACTGGACTTATACTGAGTCTCCAGACCAGTTAGTTGGACCAGTCCCAGCCTGGTCAGATGCTACATGAACTGATGAAGCCTCTTGGATGAGAGGTGAAACGTCTTCCTAGACAAATAACTAAGTCCAGTTGAACCTGCTTTGAAAAAAAAAAAAAGTTGTTGGCGGGCTCGTGAATTTTTTTTTGACACGAGTCAAAAAGAGCGTCAAACCGCGTATCTCGCGTTTGGTCGCGCGTCACAACTCGAGCGAAAAAAAAGCGTTCCTCGTGTTTGGTGGGAAGCCCCTTGTGGGTCTTCCCACCAAACACGATGAAATAGACGAAGACGCGAAGGTCCCGTCGCCCAAAAAGAATCGCGTGTATTGCGTCGCAAAAAAAAAAAGTCGCGTCTACCGCGTCGCGCGCCTAATCGCGTCTCGCGCCTAATCGCGTCTTTGCGTTACGGCCTTTTACACCGCGGACGTAACGAATAAACGGTGACGGTGTGAACGAACAACATAGAACAGGACCAGACGTGGCGTTGTTTCCTCTTTTCACCGACAGCTCCACTCTCCCTTACTTACACTAACTACTGTTATTGTTGAGGCCAGAGAATTGTGGGATTTGTAGTTTTTGACCAATCGCAGGTTGTGCTCTTTCTTTTTGTGATTTTCCTGGTTCACACATGTATTTTTTTTTAGGGGCAAATGCGAGTGAAATGCTCGTCCATGGTGGGCATAAGAAAATTTAAGACCTGTCTAAAATGATTTAAGACTTGAACACAATAATTCAACAAATTTAAGACATTTTAAGGCCTAAAATTTAGATTTTCAAATTTTAGACTTTTTAAGACCCCGTGGATACCCTGTTATTTCATATAAAAGTTTAAGTGCATGCATATTTTATGATGCTGTGTATTTCAGGTGTAGGTTAATATACACACACCTCAGGAGGCCTGTTGACTGGTTAAAACAAGGTAATCAGTAGATGGGAATTAACTTCAGATTTAGTCACGGATCACCTTCAAACTCTCCTTGTCATGATATTTGAATTAATTATACATCAACACCAGCATATATAGGATTAACACAACATACAAATGAATAAAATGATCTAAAAGTATACATTTGTTTATTATTAATTGGATTATTCAACAAAATGTTAAAATTATAAAACCATCCTTCAACTTAAAGCCCGAGGCGACGTCTTTAAACAGTTTATTTTGCTCATCAAATGAAGAGAAATTGACTCTGGAGCCTGAAGTCTGTGATTATTGATTAGGATTTTCAATCAATCACTTTTTAATCAAAACACAGCTGCGTTTTAATCTTCACTGTTTCTGCTCCAACTAAGATAAATAAATCATAATAACATCTGTTCTTTGTCGCAGCAGAGAGAGTGAATCACTGCGATTCATATGTTTATAATTTACATAATGTGATATTATGTGATAATGAAGTTTAGGTGAAGAGGTGCATTCTGGGAAATATTTTTTGTGAGTTGATGAAATTACTTATCAATATGCGCTTCCATTTAGACATGATGACGATAAAGTGCAGGACAACACGGTGTTAAAAACAGTTTCTTTTTTTAAAAGGATTTGTATTTCCATGCTTTTATTTTGAAGGGATGCTGCATGTTTTAGAAGCCTTACTTCTGATTTCCTGTTTGTCAGACTCAGTTTATTGATCTGGTCACATCGATTATTGATTGAAATGTTAAATTTTTCTAATTTATTTACTTTACGTGTACATACTTTCTTTTCTTTGTCTTGTTTATTTGATGTTTGTTTATTTTATTTCATGCTCTTATATCTTATGTTTTGTATTTATTTATATTTACAAGTTTACTATTTGCCTTATTGGTTTGTACATCGATTTATTTGCAAAATAAAGTAAAAAAGCAAAAAACAAAACACCAACAGAGGGTTGAACAGCTGAGTCATGTGAGTGGCGGTGAGCGTCCGTTACCTTGACGCCGGCGATCTCGATCATGAACATGGCGGCGCCCAGCACGTGTCCGGCGTGGTAACACCAGAACTTGATGCCGGCCACTTCCTTCACCTCGTGGAAGTTGATGGTCTCGATCTTCTCCATGCTGTCCTCCAGGTCCGTCTCCGTGTAGAGCATGTCGTCTGCCGAGATGTTACTGTCACACACACACACACACACACACACACACACACACACACACACACACACACACACACACACACGCACACGCAGCATCAACACACTGCTGTGTCACAGCTCCACCTGAGCGACAGGCAGCATCACTCCCTCTCTCTTTGTCAGCTGTAAAGTGACTGAGTGTGAGAGTCTGTGAGGGTCCAGATACTATAAACATGAATGGAACAGCACCTACCCCCTTTCATGTTACCTTGACAACAACATGTTGACTAATAATTTACAGTTTACTTTCAGAAGCACAAGGTGTGTGAGGGACAGACTCACAACAACAGATGCTCTTGGATCAGATCTGATCAAATCATCTAACAATAACCAAAAAACTACTGTGTGTGTGTTGTTATGTGTGTTGTGACAGGAAACAGCAGCGAGTGTCCTCCTCCTGAAAACGCTCCCGATAAGACGGCGTGTCTGGACAGCGGCGAGTGTCTGGACGGGGAGTGCGTTCCTTTCTGTCAGGCCGTCCTGAAGCTGCAGCCCTGCGCCTGCAACGGTAACGACCACACCGGCGTGAGACCAAGGTGGTGGTGGTGGTGGTGGTGGTGATGATGATGATGATGCATCCGTCTCAGTCTTGTATCTGTTCCCTCTCGTCTCTATAGAAACCAACGCGTCGTGCAGAGTCTGCTGCCGGAGCACCAGCGGCATCTGCGCCCCCTACCAGGACAAGACGGGCAACTTCCTGTTCCTGCGTAAAGGGAAACCCTGCACCGTGGGCTTCTGTGACGGAGCGGTGAGTGGAAACACACACACACACACACACACACACACACACACACACACACACACGGCAGCTTTAAAACACATTGAAGACAAACTTCTAGCTCAACTACTATGAGTGTGAAAACTATTTATTTGGAACTGAGTTTAGCTGTAATCACAAAGAAATGGCTTAAACCATCTGTTGATGAATGGTATGACATCACACTCATTCCAAATTTGAAGACATCTGAAAGCATTGGAAAGGTATATTTCCCTGAAAAGCCCCTCTTTTGTTTAAGTTTTTGGTTAATTATTTATTTCCTTGTGTTATTATAATAGAAAACACCCCATGTTCACGTGTTATTATATAAAATGCTTTGTAAAAGGGGGAAACCCCCCCCCAAAAAAAAAACACATTAAAGACAAGCGGGATGTGAGTGTGTGTAGGTGGGTTTACATGGAGACTTTTTCCTCTTTCTGATTGAATCCTTTCTGAATGAGTCTTTCAGGTCAACTGTTTACATGATTTGATTTTATTGTTTTATACTTTTGATCGATTTAAGAAAAGGTTTATTCTGCCTCTGTGAAACCGAATGAAACTTGATTTGGTTTGGGCTTGTTTGTTGTGATTGAGCTGTTTATATGGAGCATTTTCATTCAGTTTGGACTCTAAACCGAATCTAATCTGAATATTTGGCTCCATGTAAACACAGCTTGTGTGTGTATGTGTGTGTGTGTGTGTGTGTGTGTGTGTCTCCTGCAGGGGAAGTGCATGAAGCAGGTGCAGGACGTGGTGGAGCGTCTGTGGGACTTCATCGACAAACTGGACATCAACACGTTTGGGAAGTTTCTGGCCGACAACATCGTGGGGTCGGTGGTGGCGTTCTCTCTGCTCTTCTGGGTTCCTATCAGCATCCTGGTCCACTGTGTGGTGAGTCGCTCCGTTCTGTCTCTGTCAGGAACTAAACTACACACTGTCACACTGTCTGACTGACGCGTTACAGAGATGTATTACGACTAATACTAAGGGATTAAGGTGCTACAGCCAGAATCTGAAGATGATAAAGTCTTTCCTGTCTTTAGTCTGTATAGATCAGGTGGACAGTCATTTAAATATATATTTTATAAGATGTGCAGAGATTAGTTTAGTTTACTCTTGTCTTTTCTTCTGTGAACAACCTCCTTCAGGATTAATAAAGTTTCTTTATCTTCTTCTCTCAGGACAAGAAGCTGGATAAACAATACGAGCAAACCACAAAGTCTCTGTTCTTCCCCAGTGTGAGTATCTGATTGTGTGTATTTTAGGGATGTCACAATTACTTGTTTTTCACAATTAATGTAATGAAATTGCAGCAAAAGGAGGAAATATGTCTGATACGAATCATTACCTGGGAGAATGGAGGCTCTCTGCCTTCCACCTAGCGTCTCTTGGCTGAAAACCAACCTTGTAAGATCAGAGCCTCCGACCCGGTGTCCCAGCTCTCGTCTCTGCGGCACCGCCACACAAACGTAACCCGTAATCTCTTGTTTATGACAGATAAGACTACACAGATATACACATGGTAACATGGTAGATGATAAATAACCTTATCCACCGCTCCATGGATTGATTTCTCACCGGCTTAATTGTTGAAAACAAACGCACATGGAGGAGAGGAGGGTTAGAGACAAAGAGAGTTCATCTTTAACCATCAAACTAGGGATGTCACGATTACTTATTGTCACAATTCCTCGTGGTATTAAACGCCACAAGTAATCTATCGTAAAGATTTCTAAATACTGTCACTCTCCAAAAAAGATTATATCGGAACCGTATCGGCAGATGTAGCGCCAAAGTAAAGGTAAATGCACAGATACTGGTCCATTTACCTCACGTAACATTAAATTGGTAGGAATTTAAATGTCAGTGTGCCATTTGTAATAATAAAATGTAAAAAATTATTAAAATAAACTCAAACATTTGGTATAGATGACAATTAATGACTTCAATATTTCAAATACTTCCTCTGGGGGAGTAATAATTGGTCCTATATTAATGATACTTAAAATATTTTGTGTATATTATCAATAATGTAGTTATATTTTGACTATATTTGATTTTACACATTCATATATAGTGTTGTGAAATTAATTAATGCATAATAATCGTGGTAATCGTACTACCGTGATTATTTATCCAAGAAAATTTATAATCGTGACATCCCTACACCAACTCAACTGACTCTGTTCATTTTCCCAGAATGCCGAGCTCCTGAGCAGCCTGGAGTCCGCGTCCGTCCGGATCTTCAAGCCTCCGACCTTCCCGACCACCAACCTGCGCTTCCAGCCGTCCGGTCCGCAGCAGACCAGCACGCCGCCGGTCTCCGGCTTCGGCTTCGGCCCCGGTCCAGACTCCTGCTGTCATCCTCCTCTTCCTCCTCACCATCCTCCTCCTCCTCCTGCGGTGGCGGCCCCTCCCCCTCCCCCTCCCCCTCCTCCCCCTCCCCCTCCTCTGGACTCCCCCCGCATGGCCACCATCCAGGAGGACCCGAGCTTCGACTCCCACCTGGACGAGGAGGCGCTGCAGGAGGCGTTCGGCCGCCCGGCGCAGCGCTCGGAGCAGCGGCGGCGCTCCTTCGAGGACCTGACGGAGACGAGCGCGGTGAGTCGCAGCGAGAAGGCGCTGATGTTCCGGCTGCAGAGGCAACACCAGATCGACACCAAGGAGACGCAGTGCTGAGGGACGGGACGGGACGGACGGCGCCCGGTTTGTCCCGCTCACGTCCTCCTGTGCTGGTTTCACAAACTTTTACGACTTTTTTTATTTTTTATTTTCTTAAAGCGGCTCCGTCCTGAAGCCGCCGCACTGACGCTTTGTTGCTGCAGCAGATCTCAGTCTGATCACATCGAGACACATTCAATCAGAAAAACGTTTTTAATGAATTTAATTACAATCAGAGTTCAACCGATTATCGACCGATATTTCCCTTTTTTTTTTTGATAATCGATATCGGCCGTTTTTTTTCACCGATAACCAATAAAATAAATGTATTTTTAAACGCATAAACGCACTCCTTTGGCTCTAACGAAGCCGTCTCTCTTGGCTGTTTAACAATGTCCCAAAGGTTTTCACAGTGAACAAAACAGAAACAAACTGTTGACTGTATTCAGTCTGATCCCTGGTGTGTTATTTTTAAATTTTCATTTTTACTGCAAATGAATATCGGTTAAATATCGGTTTCCTTGATTACTAATGATCGGTATCAGTATCGACCCTGATAAAACCATATCAGTTGATCCCTAATTATAATAAGAAAAAGAAAAAGAAACAAAACGTCTCCTTCCAGTCGTCGTCCTGTGTGGTCAGACCGTGGTTTCAAATCGCTGCTCCGTCCGTCCTCTCCGCGTCTCTTTAACGTCCTTTAGTGACTCGAACTAACATATTGTCCTGTTGAAGCTGTGGCAGCGAGGGGCCGCTGCTGGGTATCGAACCTTCTCCAGGTATCAAACCGTCGTTGGTGCTGATTGAACGGTGCTCAGATCAGATGTTGCTTCCACAATCAAACTGTGTTTAACTGTGGTGATCGATCATCTGGTCAATACTTTTATTCGTCCAATAAAATGTCGCTAAAGCTCCGATTGGTCCCCGCCAGCCACCGTACAAACTCAGACCAACTCGTCTTCTGATGACACACTACACGATACGACCAGCAACTGTACGCTCCTACGTCCGTTTTTAGTTCTTGAACGTCCCACCAAAGATTTTTTTTTGCTCCTGAATGTTACACGTTTATTTCTGTTACATAAAGTCGTCGTTCACTTTTATAGCTGAAGCCCGGCTCTCGTTTTAGTTCCCTAAAGGCCAAATGTAACGCTTGTTGTAGCTCAGTCATCAGTCAAACTGTTGCTGAGTTGAACTTAATGTTTCAAAAAGGTTCAACTTCAATATGACAATCATTTATGTGCACAGAGTTTCTGTCTAATGAGAGAAAAACATTTATTTCTAACTGACGCTATTGAGACAAAGTGTTTGTCACCAGCATTTTATAGAAACAGCATCAACACAACATGTTGTAATAATGGATAATGTTGTTAAAAGCTTTAGAAATATTATATATTTTATCACAACAGCACAAAAAATGCCAAAGATTTGACGTTGTCAACTTCTAATTTGTGGTTATTTGATGTTTTTTTTTTGTCTTTACATCAGAATCAATTGGTTTTTTTTTACTGTGTGATAGACTAATTAGTGTGACTGCTGAAGCAGTCACACTATTGTTCTTCTGTTTGGCCATTTTCTTCCGCCTTTTTACGGTCTTCTTCTAGTCCTTCATACTTTGTGCTATTTCAACAATTCATATATCAAAATGTGCAGCTTTTTTTTAACTTTATCGGCATTACTTTTCTCTTTTTAACTATTTATACTTTTTAAAATATTTAACTTTTTCACAAAAAATCTCACATTCATCAAAGTCTCAACCTCTCTTCTTCACAACTTCACTGTAGTGTAGGGGTTAGGGTGGCCATTTGCCAACCCTAAGGTCACTGGTTCGAATCCAAGGGAAGAACTCTTGTTATGTTATGTTGAATTCTGCTCTCCTCCCCCGCCTTCAATTGGTTACAGGTGTTTGTTATCTCCTTGATTACTCATACCAGTTTGCAGCACATCATCACATTACAATGAATGACAACAGTCTTGGAAGCAGTGTGCTCTCTGTAGCCGAGTGGCAGAGTAAAGGTTTAGTGATCATATGGTCATGGGTTCGATTCCTGCCTCAGTCTTTTCACTTCATTGCTTGACTTTTGATTCCAACTAGAAAAAGCATTTCCAAGAATGGAAATGGTGTGACTGCTGATAGCAACTGAACGCTGTTGCAGAATTAGCAAATAGTGCAAGCAGTGATCACCATACAAACATTTGACCAAGGTCGGAATTGAACCCACAACCTCATGGTCACTAGACTTCCACTCTGCCTCTAGGCCACGGTGCTCACACAGTTGCAGAGACTGTTGTCTGTTAATGATCTGCACACTGTCAACATCAAGAAAGCTTGAGAGTCAAGCTTGAATGACTTAGAATGAAAATTTCTGTGAATTTCAGGCTGAGAGCAGCAGTTTCAACATGAAGCAAGTTATCAGAAGTCAACAGAGGACAACTGGGAAAATAATTCACTATAATTGTTGTTGAGGCAAGATTTGAACCAGCAACCTTCAGGTCTCCAGACCAGCAAGCTAACCACTAGGCTACAGACAGAGACAGTATGTGAGGGGTAAAGAAAACCTTTGATAAGAGGATCACTGGCTTCTGCTTAAAAAAAAAAGTAAGGAATCGAACCCATGACCTCATGATCAATAAACCTTTACTCTGCCACTTCGCCACAGAGAGCACACACATAAGCATGTTTCAGACAGAGTTGTGGAGAATTCTCAGCATTGGGCTGAATGAGAGCAGAGAGCTCCCTGGCTGCATTTAAAAAATATTTAAAATTATTATCTAAGTCTCTTTGCATTTTTGACCAGAATTTTAGCCAGAAGACAAGTGTGGCTACAAAACTGGAGAAAATAATTTGTCTAGAGTTTAATTTGCAGAAAAAGTTAAATATTTTAAAAAGTATAAATAGTTAAAAAGAGAAAAGTAACGCCGATAAAGTTCAAAAAAAGCTGCACGTTTTGATATATGAATTGTTGAAATAGCACAACACCTAACACACTAACCATATGGCCACAGAGAACCTGAGTTACAATGAGCTTTATACTATGAGGAATCAAAGACTGTCCAATGACAGCTGAATAATTGGAATCAAAAGTCAAGCAATGAAGTGAAAAGACTGAGGCAGGAATCGAACCCATGACCATATGATCACTAAACCTTTACTCTGCCACTTGGCTACAGAGAGCACACTGCTTTCAAGACTGTTGTCATTCATTGTAATGTGATGATGTGCTGCAAACTGGTACGAGTAATCAAGGAGATAACAAACACCTGTAACCAATTGAAGGCGGGGGAGGAGAGCAGAATTCAACATAACATAACAAGAATTCTTCCCTTGGATTCGAACCAGTGACCTTAGGGTTGGCAACCAGTTACCCTACCCCCTACACTACAGTGGAGTTGTGAAGAAGAGAGGTTGAGACTTTGATGAATGTGAGATTTTTTGTGAAAAAGTTAAATATTTGAAAAAGTATAAATAGTTAAAAAGAGAAAAGTAATGCCGATAAAGTTCAAAAAAAGCTGCACGTTTTGATATATGAATTGTTGAAATAGCACAAAGTATGAAGGACTAGAAGAAGACCGTAAAAAGGCGGAAGAAAATGGCCAAACAGAAGAACAATAGTGTGACTGCTTCAGCAGTCACACTAATTATTCAGCTGTCATTGGACAGTCTTTGATTCCTCATAGTATAAAGCTCATTGTAACTCAGGTTCTCTGTGGCCATATGGTTAGTGCTCAGCCTGAAATTCACAGACATTTTCATTCTAAGTCATTCAAGCTTGACTCTCAAGCTTTCTTGATGTTGACAGTGTGCAGATCATTAACAGACAACAGTCTCTGTAACTGTGTGTGCACTGTGGCCTAGAGGCAGAGTGGAAGTCTAATGACCATGAGGTTGTGGGTTCGATTCCGACCTTGGTCAAACATTTGTATGGTGATCACAGCTTGCACTATTTGCTAATTCTGCAACAGCGTTCAGTTGCTATCAGCAGTCACACCATTTCCATTCTTGGAAATGCTTTTTCTAGTTGATTAATTAATAGTCAAAATGATTATTAGTTGCAGCTTCAAAAGGTCAAAGTGCACTGAGAGTCAATGACACGTGCAGCTGCCAAATAAAAAAAACAGTAAAAGTCAAAAACACAGAGGTCAAAGTTTTATTTTTAAGGATCAAAATGTTTTTATATTCTATAAATGATATTAATAAAGTACAAATAGGGTTAAAATAGGTTTGGAGAGTTTAAAGGATTAAAAAGTGTTTCTGTTTTAAGACTCAGTGGGAATCGAACCCTTGAACGTGACAGTGTTAAGTGCCTTCAACTCGACCCACTGAGCTACATGAGACCGTATTTTATATCACATAAATGTTCATCATCTCCTTAAAACCACTAAAACCTGTCAATCAATTTTATTTACTGTGTATCACATCTGCAACAATAAGCTGATTAATTGATTGAATGTTGATCAGCAATGAAACAAATAATTAAAGTCGTTTTTCAGTCAATAATTGCTTTAAAAAAAAATTGTGATTGATAAATGGATGGCTCAACTGTTTTTTTTTTTTATAATAAATTGAATATTTGATTGAAGGGACTTTTGATACATTTTAAGTTACATTGGGCATTTTTTTTTTTTACTATTTTGTAAATTTTTATAGACAAAATGTTAAATCACTTAATAAAAATAAAGGAAAAACTTAAAACTTCAGTATAAAATTGTCCTAACCTAAACAGTTTTAAAACACCTCCCTGTTATTTTATTTTATCCTGGTTTGAGGTCAGTTATCTGAACATTTCACCTGTTTGTTTCTTACTGTACGAGGGCAGATTATTATTATTACTGTGTGTATATATATCTTTGTATAAAATATCGTTGTGTTGTTGCTTTTATTTTTGTGACTGTGTCTGTTTTTTTTGGGGGGGGGGATAAAGACACAGATGTTAAACTTCAGAGTGTTTTCAGCTGTTTGGTTTGTGTCACTCGAGCTGTTTGGTACCAGAGTTTATTCTCATCACATGTTTTTACTGTGTCAGATTTATTTTGTGGTAAGTTTTGTGTTTTTTTTGTTTTTTTGTCGATTGATTGAAGCCATATTATCGTTTTAAATGTTTATTTTTGACATGTCAGAGCTCAAAGTGCCTTCTCTTCTCTTCTGTGGTATTCAAATGCACTTGTCAGTATTTTTAATATTGTGTCTATCTGATACTGTGTGTGTGTGTGTGTTGAGTCCTGTACACTGTGATGTGTGTGTCTGTGTGTTATGTACATGCTGACGATCGTCTGTATTGATCCAATTAAAGGTCGGTTGAGAGTCATGTTGTTAACGTCACTGTGTCGTCGTCGGACTGAGGCGTCCGCTCAGTCTGCCCTTTCAAAATAAAACGTTCTACTGTCTGATTTAAAGTGCTGATCGATAAAGAGTTTTTATTGATATTCTGATATTTTATCAACTCACGTTTCTTCCTGAGCTTTCAGCAAGATCTCATGGTTCTCATTAATGGATCATTATTTTGTCAAAAACATTTTTAAATATTCTGCTTTAATGTAATTTATTGACTATTTTAATCTCTGGTGATTTTATTTTTATATTTTAATCTAAAAATATCAATATTCAGACCAAGATGAGATCGACTTGCATCATAAAAACATAAAACCTGTAGCCAAAAAAATATTAAAGTTAGTGTAAAAAAGAAAATACTCTAAATTATTTATCAATAATTAAAATATTTTGCAGATAAATTCTTGTAGAAAATCTAAATTAATGAAAAAAAAAAAAAAAAAATTCTGCCTCCAGTTTCTAAAATGCAACAATTTTCTGCTTTTATTTAACAATACGAACATTTTTGATGATTTTAACCTTAATTTTGTTTCATAGAAAACAAGATGATTGATAAATTATCTGCAGTATTGATGATGTCATTGTTGTTTCACTCACATTAAATCTAACTCACTTTTTATCTTCGAGGACAGAAACTCAGTGACCCTCTCTCTCTCTCTCTGGACAAATGTTTATTTTCCTTGTGAAGAACTCAAACTTTTGTTTTATAGACAAATCAAGTACAAAAACAATCAATCAATAAAGGTATTGGTGGTCCGTCTCAAATACTTCGTTACTGTACTTAAGTAGATTTTTCAGGTATCTGTACTTTACTTGAGTATTTATTTTTCTGACGACTTTTTACTTTTACTCCCTACATTTATACCCAAAAATATGTACTTTCTACTCCTTACATTGTAAAAACAGGCTCGTTACTTTTTTTTTTGACACGACGTAAAAGCACCGGTAAAAGACGTGACGAACTAGAGAGGGAGGGAGGGAGAAGAAGAGGGAGGAGGGAGGAGGGAGGGGGGGGCGGTAGAGAGAGAACTGAGTTACCAACTTGTACTGTAGCAGCGACATGGAGGCAGCAGCATGGAGGAAGGAAGCGGTGGTGGTCAGACTATCCGACGGGGGGGTTGAACACCGTACAATCTGCGCAATATAACGCATTTACCGTTTACGAGCGGCAAAGCGCAACCTGTCCATGCGCCCGTGTCTGTGTGTACGCGCGGTGGTGACTGGCAGAGATGAGAGGTGATGAAACGCTGTTTAAAAATTTGTGAGGTCTGTGGCGGCCCAAACGTTGGGAAACACTGTCTCTGGTCAGTTCAATCTTGATTATTCTGTCTGAACTTTTTTTGTTTAACAAAATTATCAAATTATGTAGGTTTCATTAACGGCAAAAAATCATTTTTACTTTTTACTTTTACTTTGAAAGTACATTTCAGAGCCTGTACTTTCTTACTTACTTACGACAGCAATCACTTACATAGAGTGTTTGGTCTGAAACACGGGTCTGTCAGTCACTCTGCTCTGCTGTAAGCCGAGGAGAAAACTTTCCTTGTATCCTACAACCTTTATCCAATGAGGAGAGAGAACGGCATAAAGGGGCAGTCCTCTCTGTGTGTGCAGCCAAGGGATGCGCGTGAATGTGGTGACGTAGGGACGAGGGCGGGAACTGCTAACTCCATCGGCTGACAGGAAGTTAGACAAAACGACTGGATCGCTTACTTCTGCTTTAATTTTAACCAGACACGGCTCCAAATGTTTTTTTTTTTTCCTGCGACCAATCGACCAATGAAATTTTGGTTGGCTAATGATTTTTTGGTCGACCGGTGCTTGGTCGACTATTTGGGGGCAGCCCTATTAAATTCTGTGCAAAAAGATGTTGAAACAGTTTTCAATAAAGTAGTGAATTTAAAAGTACATGGGTTCTGTTTTGTTTTTGTTTTTTTAATCGTGGTATCGAATTAGTATCGAGAATCGTGGAACTATCCCTTTAATGTTCGTGTATAGAATAGATGTCAGACGCTGGACTCACTCTGGTCTCTGGGTCGATGCACGCCGTGACTCCGTCCACCGTCACACTCAGGCTTTTACTGTCTTTGAAATTCACGCAGTCGTCCCCGAACATGTCGCTGAAACGGAAAAAAAAAACATTTTACCAGGTGAAAACAGAAAATCTTTAATCTTTACCTTCATTTAAAAGTTTTATTCTCTTATATTTGGATCAATTAGGTTTAATTTTAACTTAAAAAGTGTCAGATTCTACAGTTTTGTCAGATATTTTAACCATTAAAACCATTTTCGAGGTGTAGCTACAGGTGTTCAGACTCACTGCAGCATCAGCTCCAGTCGCTCGACGAACAGCTCCATGTCGAACGTTTCCTTCCTGCCCTCGTGGACTGAAACAAAAAAAACAAACAAACAAACAAACAAACAAACAAGCGTCAGTAAAGTTTCTGTTCATCAGTGAAATTAAAATAAATTCCCTCGTGATGCGTTCACTGACATTTCTGGGCGGTGGGGTTGGACTGGACCTCCAGGATCACCGTGGTGACGGCGTCTGCGTACATGTCGTTGAGCGGGTTGGCGACCCACTGAGACGAGAACATTTTCATTATTAATAATTTTATTTCAGTTATTTATTGATTTATAAATTTTATTGCTGCATCAATTAGTTTATCGAGTTTTTTTACTTCAATTGTCTGTTGTTTTTACATTCTTCTCTGTTTTATTTGTGTTGAGATTTTTGTAGTGTTTGAAAAAATGTGATAAAAATAAAAAATTGTCATAATTATTGTATATATCTGTATAATGAATGTATTAACATGTAATAACTGGTTAATAATGTATCTGTAACCAGGTCTGAGTGAGATCTGTGTCTAAAAACATAAATAAAATTATAAAATATACAAAATAGTTTGAAATAAACATGTAGAACAAATACTGAGCATTAATAAAAACCTGACTGCAGCTACATAATCATGTCATAAACTGTATATTTAATGTTTATAAACTGGTTTAAATAAAAAACAGACGCGTTCGTGTGCTCAGAGTTAATAAAGTTTTGATAAACAGGTCAGTTTTAGCCACTTCAGGCGACATGTGGTGGATGATGATGAGTGTAAAAAGTGTCGTGTTGCGTTCGAGTGTCCGACCTCCAGTACGACCATCCCGGCCTCGTGAACCAGCGTGATGCTCTTAAAGATCTTCACCGTGATTTTCTCCGTCCCCTCGACCTGCTCCACGTCGCCTGAAACACACACACACACACACACACACACACACACACACACACACACACACACAGAGGAAACAGGAAGTTACAGCTTCTACTGCAGCATAGATATATATATATATATACTGACTAGATGCCGCGTTCCTAGGCAACTCTATTGAGTGGAATACGTCAACGCGGCGGCCATCTTGGTCAGGGGGAAGCCGTGTCTACTTACTGCACTAGTCAACAGAGGCAGACGTCTATCAACCATTAAAATCGCCATAACTCACCAAATATTCAACCGATTTTCAAGCCGTTTGGTTTATTATAAATGTCAGACATATGTTTATGATACAACAACAACAAAAAATCTTTGAAAAATGTTTATATATTTTTTTTAATGTATTAAACATACACTTACATACTCAGACACACACCCACATGCATAAACACACTGAAATGTGTTCTACAAGGGTCTGACCGGTAGGGCTGGGTATTGTTGAGAATCTCACGATTCGATTCGATTTCGATTCATTAGGTCACGATTCGATTCGATATCGATTCGATTCGATATTGATTGAAATGCTTCGATATCGATTCAGTATCAAGCAGAAATACACAAATAAGAGTAGCAGATTTTTTTTTTTTTAATAATTATTTGTTTAGTTTCATGCCTTATGAACAGCCATAGTATAACTCATAGCATAACAAAATATGACATTGGCTAAATTTAAATTAGGCTATGTGATACTTTCCTCTTGGAAAATAACTCATAACATTTTGAGTAATAAAACAATACAAAACAATATTATTAATAATAGTTGACTGCACAACTGAAAATATTGTAGCGACCCCACAGTAATGTTCTTGTTATGATGTTTAAGTTCTGTGATTTCTGACTGACTGTCAATGTGTATGGTACGGGCAGGTGGGATGAGAAACTGAGGGGCTGGGGTGAGTGTGAGGAAGACAGAGTCCTGTCTGTGTGTAGGTGAGTGAGTGAGGAGGAGCAGAGGAAGAAGTGAGAGCAGCTGTCAGATAAGTTCAGGGTTTCCCGCAGCGCTTTCCTGTTAAGGCGGCCGCCTTAACAACAAAGAGCTGCCGCCTAAAGTAACGTCTTAAAAAAAAAAAAAAGTAGCGATATTCGCCGCCGCCGCCCCCCCCCCCCCCCCGTCGGACGATGGCCGCATCCTCTCACACACATACACACCACAGAGAAGCACGCATGCATAACAGCAGCGCGTGTTGAAAGCGAAAGTTAATACGGCGCGGTGCGTCCCTCCCCCGACGATCGATCCCCGCTGCTGCTGCTACTCACTCCCATATTGTTATGGTTTGGTCTAGTGCGGCCCCCGTCCGTACAGGGCGAATCACACGAGGGTGTTGCTCGCAGCGCCCCCACTGGCCAGGGGCTTGAATCGATTCAGAAGATTGCTGAATCGATATTGAATTGCAGAGAAAAGAATTGCAATGCATTGCTGAATCGATATTTTTACCCAGCCCTACTGACCGGTCTGACTGCTGGTCAGATGTATATCATGTCTATGGTCAGAACCCCGGACCAAGATGGCGGCCGTGTTGACGTACGCTGAGAAGCAGAACGCGGCATCTAGTCAGTATATACTATGGCCCAATTCCAATCCGACCCCTCACAGACTCACTGACTTAGAGGCGCATTAACGGGAAGTCCGTGAGTGTGTGAGGGCTGTTCCATTGTCAGATCATCAAGTCAGTGAGTCAGTGAATGAGCCCTTACTGCCCCCTTACCCTAGGGGTAGGGGAATTACCCACAGTTCATAGCGTTGTGAAGTCAAACACATGAGATGCCGTCGGAACGCAAGTGTTAAAAAAAAAGTAAATTACCACACGTAGTCAGAGAGAGCTCCGCCGCTCTCTTTATTGTTAATGGACAGGAGCAACAACCAAAAAAAAAAGAAAGAAAGAAAAAAGAAAAAAAGAAGTTTACTGTCAGTATTAACGTGCAGTTTGTGATTATTGATGATGATTTGATCAGATCTGATCCGGGAACATTTTGTTTTGAGTCCGTCCACCTCACACACCTTGTGCGCGTTGAAAGTACGGTAAATTATCAGTCCAAGACCGGAGTCAACAACATGTTGTTGTCAAGGTAACATGTCGTGAGAGTGGGTAAGTGCTGTTCCATTCATATTTACAGCATCTGGACCCTCACAGACTCTCACACTCTGTCACTTACAGCTGACGTCACTTTAGTCAGTGAGGGTTCAGGGCTTTAAGGAGTCTTTAGGGGGCGGATTGGAATTGGGGGTATATCTATGCTACTGCAGGAGGAGGAGGAGGAGGAGGAGGAGGAGGAGTTAGAGGACGAAGGGGGCGGAGCCAACTCACCTGCGAGGCTGCGCAGCTGCGTGACGAGCAGAGAGATCGGTCCAGTGAACGGGATCGCCTGAGTCTGCTTCACCGTTCCCATGGCGAGGTCGGTGTAGTCTGAGGAGGAAGAGGAGGAGGAGGAGGAGGAGGAGGAGGAGGAAGAGGAGGAGGAGGAGGAGAGGAAGAGGAGGAGGAGGAGGAAGAGGAGGAGGAGGAGGAGGAGGAGGAGGAGGAGGAGGAGGAGGAAGAGGAGGAGGAGGAGGAAGAGGAGGAGGAGAGGAAGAGGAGGAGGAGGAGGAAGAGGAGGAGGAGGAGGAGGAGGAGGAAGAGGAGGAGGAGGAGGAGAGGAAGAGGAGGAGGAGGAGGAAGAGGAGGAGGAGGAGAGGAGGAGGAGAGGAGGAGGAGGAGGAGGAGGAGGAGGAGGAGGAAGGGGGAGGAAGGAGAGGAGGAGGAGGAGGAAGAGGAAAATGTGGAAGAAGAGGAGAAGGAGGAGTCTGTTAGTCACTCCATCATTTATGTCTCTACTTTCTTCACGTCTTCATGTTCATGTCTTTCTCTTTCTTTACTTTTTTGTCACTTCTCTCTCTTCTTTGCTTCTGTAGCCTTTTGTCTTTCTTTCTATTTCTTCTCTCTTTCTGTCCGTCTTTTTTCTTCCTACTATCTTTTTCTTGTTTTGCCTTTTTTGTTTGTTTCTCTTTTTTTCTTTGTTTCTTTCCTTTTGATTATTTCTTCCTTGATCTTCCTTTCTTTCTACCTTCATTGTCTTTATTATTATTTTGATTATTTTTTTCTTCTTTTCATTGTCTTTCTTTCCTCCTCTTTCTCTCTTTTTCTTTATTTCCTTCCCTCTCTTTTTCTTAAGTATTTCTAAGTATTTCTTCTTTCCTTTTTCTTCCTACTATCTTTTTCTTTCTTTGCCCTTTTTGTTTCTTTTCTTTCTCTCTATTTTCTTTCCTTTTGATTATTTCTTTCTTGATCTTCCTTTTTTCCTGTTTCTTTTCTTTCTCTCTTTCTTTATCTTCCCTCTTTCTTTTTTCTTCGTTTCTTTCCTTCTGATTATTATTTTCTTGGTCTTCCTTTCTTGCATTTTCTTTCAATCTTTCATTAGTTGGGTTTCCATCCACCTTTTCTTATGCGCATTTTGTGAAAATGCGCATAAATACTTGAATGGAAACGCCAGAAATTCGAATAAAGGCAGTAAATGCGCATAAAAGTTTATACGCTTGGAGGGGGTGGATTTGTCAGCGTATCGAATAAAGGAAATGCGAGTTTTTGTGATGGAAACAGATTATGCGAATTGAGGCAGAGTTTGTGGGTGAAGCTGCTGGACTTCACCCAGCGACGCCCCGGTCTCCCAGCTCTCCTCTCTGCACCGCGACACAAACGCGCTCCGTAACCCATAATCTTTTGTTTATGACGGTTAAGACTACACAAACACACGCCGTAACATCGTTATGTAACTTATTGATTTTTCACCGGCTTCGTATGTAAACAGATGCACATGGGCGAGAGGAGCATAACCAGAACAGCGGAAAAGCGAGCGGACTGTCACAGTTCCTACTGTCTTTCTGTGTAAATATCTCATGTTACAACATGAAAACCTTAAGTGCGGCCTATATATGTATTTTCTTTTAAAATGTAGCTGGTGCGGATTATACAGGTGCGTCTATAGTCCGGAAAGTACGTAAATTGTCCATGATGTTGAGTGTCAGCTGAGTGTCAACTGTTGGATACATTCACGCTCTCTTATGACGTAATCTCACGGTGCACTCCTCCTAATCGCAAAACACTAATGAATGGAAACGGGCATAAATTCGCATTTGCTTTTTGCGCATTTTCACAAAATCCGCTTTTAAATTCAATACGACTTGGATGGAAACCCAGCTATTGTCTTTCTTTCCACCTCTTTCTCTCTTTTTCTTTCTTTCCTTCACTCTTTCTTTATTTCCTTCACTCTTTCTTTCTTTCCTTCCTTACTTCTTTCTTTCTTTCTTTCTTTCTTTCTTTCTTTCTATCAACCAACCAACCAATCAGTCCAGATGTTGAGGTTTACTTTCTGTGACAGAAGCAGCTTGAAACATTTGATGACGGATCAAAAACATTAAACATTCATCAATTATAATAAGTGTTTGACCACACACACACACACACACACACACACACACACACACACAACCTCACACACACACACACACACACACACACACACGCAGACTGACTGGAGAGGTCGGACGGCGTCAGGATGTGGTAACTGAAGTTTCTCTTCACCAGGATCCCGGAGACTCTCTGACCCTGAGAGCACTTCTCATCCGCCAGCACGCCCATCACCTGCAGCACAGCACAGCGGAGCAAAGCATGCTGGGAGTTAACAACACGGCCCACACCAATACAACAACACAACAACAACACACACACACACACACACACACACACACACACACACACACACACACAACACACACACACACACACACACCTTGGCCAGTTTCTCTCCTCTGAAGTTCAGCGTCACGGCTTCAGTGTTTCGCGGGTTGTGGACTTCGATGTGAACCTCGTCGTTGTCTTCGTACTCTCGGATCAGAGCCGCCTTCAGCCGGGCCATCTCGTTCTGCTCGCCGTGCACCAGGATCTGCACACGCACACACACACACACACACACACACACACACACACACGGACACACACAAACTGCATTAAGGTGGGACACTACAGGTGAATAGGGTAGAAATTTAAACCAACAGATATCACCATGAAACTTCCCAAGTTTATCACTCACATTAAGACAAATATTTTTTGTATTACAAGTTTTGTCAAGTTTTATGTTTAAATATGTAAATGAGGCAATATCTGATGAAATATGCGCTAATTTGCATACATTTCCAGAACCGAAATCTGAACAATGGATAAAGAACCTTTCAAAATTCTTGTTTTATTTTGTTGACATACTAGAGTCAGAAGTTTTTACAGAGGAGGATTTTGGATATGTCTTTGTATCACTCTGTAAATGAGAAAATACTGTCACCAGCCCTAAAAATTC
The DNA here is from genome assembly GCF_045865225.1 of Trachurus japonicus. NCBI lineage: Eukaryota > Metazoa > Chordata > Actinopteri > Carangiformes > Carangidae > Trachurus > Trachurus japonicus. Next base: position 55,154 of record NW_028220646.1, on the reverse strand, counting down.
AAATATCGCCCTGTTTTTATGAATAAAATGTTGTATAAATCAGGCTGTGGATGATATATCAACAATCCCCTCTGTAAAAACCTTCAGAATATAGACAGGAATAAAACTGGAAGGTTTGGTGTCTGTAAGTGCCGCTGAAGTGGAGATTTCGGGTCCAGAGTCTGAGGAAAAACTCATTTTGAGAAAACGGCCTTTAAAGATTTGTACTGTAAAATTCCATAGATCATTAATGTGAATCGTACTTTTACGATTGGTTGCGGATACGGAGGAAACGACAATTTTTGGATCCACATAATTGTTCAGGAGAGAGAGGGAGCTTTACAGTGATACCTGACATAACTTTTGGTGAATTTAGGAGAAATCTACTGATGAAAGAGACAAAATGAAGTAAAATAAAAAACCTTAATGTGGATTTTCTACCATTTCTTTCCACTTTTCTGAGAGAAAAATATCCCAAAATCTCAAAATTGATCAGTGCATGAAAAAACTGTGTTTTTGCCTGTTAGTGTGTCACATTAAACCCAAAGGTTTGTGGATTTAATTAAATAGTGTGGATTTAAATAGTGTGTGTGTGTGTGTGTGTGTGATGTTTTTACCACGTGCGGCGGTTTGAGCGCCCGGATGAACTCGCTGGTCTGCTGGTAGTCGGTGTGAGCGGAGAAGGAGATGTAGTCGCCCGACATTTTGAGAGGAAGCTTCTGTCCCGACATGGTGGCGATCTCATCAGGCTCCGTCATGATGTGCTGCAACACACACACACACACACACACACACACACACACACACACACACACACACACACACACACACAGTATATTAAATAACCTGTATGAAAAGTTTCATCATTTAAAATAATATAAAAATATTATTAAAAATTCATTAAATCCCAGCAGCACTTGAACGCAACACGACACACTCTTCTGATCGGTCCTATGTCGTTAACACAGGCGTCTGTCACAGATTCAGATTCTTGTTACGTAGCCACATTAAACTCAACATTATCAATAAAACTGACCGGACTGATCCAATACTGGGAATATCTATTGATGCCGATCAATAATATAATTTAAATAAGAGTCTTATTTCTGGTTTTTATTCAGATACACACACTGTAAAAGATTTTGTTTCAGCAATTACACTGTTCTCAGTCAGAGTTATTTGTGTTGCTGTTCTTGCCATCGCAGTTATTATCTCCAAACTATAAGATACCGATTAAAGGAGAAGTTATGAATAAAGAAAGATGCATTTGGGGCAGACAAACTAATTTTACAGCTGTTATTGTCTATTTTTATTTATTGCTGTGATTGTTTATTTGATTTCACTCTCTCACTCTCTGTTGTTCTTATCTTGTCTCCAAAAGTGAACACAGACCTGACATTTCTAAAACCAGTGGAGGAAACGTTTCACTTCCGGTGATAATAATTTTTTTTAAAAACTGCAGAAGGGACCCGAGGTGTCGCAGGTTTGATTCCCACCTTGGCGAGCGTCCCCTCCACGCAGTAGCCGGCGATGATGACGCCGTTCCTCTTGTCCGTGCACCAGCTCTCAAACAGCTCCCGGGACAAACCGCTCTGCATCATGCCGGGCGACGCCATCACCACGCTGGGCCCGATGTCGTCGAAGTGGTCCATGCTCTGACACACACACACACACACACACACACACACACACACACACACACACACACACACACACACACACACACACACACACACACACACACACACACACACACGTCAGAAAACAAACGACAAAGACAATGGAAACAGGCAATAGCATACATAGGGTTGCAAAATATCGGGTATCGGGTAATATCGGAAACTTTCTATGGGAATAAACGGGAATAAATCCGAAATTTACAAAATTGAAGGTTGGCCCTTAAAGGGATAGTTCACCCTAGAATGATATTTCGCTCATTATCTACTCACCCTCATGTTGACTAAGGGCTGGAAGAATTTTCAGAGTCCACCATCCCTCCTCTGAGTTACAGGGGGTCTTAGCGTAGCAGTGCATTTCAATGCAACGGTTGCAAAGGGACACCAGAGCTCTTCGTAAAAAAACACACACAAAAAAACATCCAAATACCTCCATGCTGCTCGTATGTAATGTCCGTCTTGTGCTGAAGCCCCAAATTGCGTAATTGTCCCGAAAAAAATTAAATAAGTCCACATTCCAAGCATGTCTGTAGCATTAGCTCCTAGTGTCTGTTCTTCCGCTGCCAGCGCGCATGCGCAAGGTTCTGGCTCGTACAAATACGGCTCAGCAAAGAAATGCAGCTCGTCCTCGACATCAAAATCTTCAGCCATGGCTAAAATATGTTTTAAGAGGCCAAAATTGCACGAAAAAGTGTTGTCCCGGTGCAAGGCAGGCTATTACGGACTGCTTCTAGTCCTTCACCGGGGTAAACAAGGAAGCGAGTCGGTCTCAGTGCGAACCTTGCGCATGCGCGCTGGCAGCGGAACCGGACAACAGACACTAGGAGCTAATGCTACAAACATGCTTGGAATGTGGACTTATTTAATTTTTTTCGGGACAATTACGCAATTTGGGGCTTCAGCACAAGACGGACATTACATACGAGCATCATGGAGGTATTTGGATGTTTTTTTGTGTGTGTTTTTTTTACGAAGAGCTCTGGTGTCCCTTTACAACCGTTATATGGACATGCACTGCTACGCCAAGACCCCCTGTAACTCAGAGAAGGGACGGTGGACTCTGAAACTTCTTCCAGCCCTTAGTCAACATGAGGGTGAGTAGATAATGAGCGAAATATCATTCTAGGGTGAACTATCCCTTTAATAAGCAATTAGTAATATTTTACTCAACATTCATGTTTTTGTTGTTCAGTAAAATAGCTGATTGTTCATACAAGAATTAAAACTTGATAAAGTTCTACTCACAAATAAATCTGTGGAAATGTCATGTTTTTTAATTGTATTGTTATTTTGCATGGATGTCTGCTTATGACGAAACAAAATATTTACATTTATGTTTGGATATGATACAGTTTGTTTAAATTACCCCAAATTTCCAGTTAATCCCCATAAATTCCCATAATTTCCCATAATTCCCATGGATATTTTCCAATTTGGAATAAAAAACTGGAAATTTTCCGCCCCTTTGCAACCCTAAGCATACACAATGTATACACTGACAATACACTGACCAAAACAGACAAAACGGAAAACAAAGGACAGAACAAACCTGACGACACAATAAAACAGGACAGAAAAGTAAAAACAAAAACAAAAACAAAAACAAAAACAAAACAAACCTTCAGGTTGCTGATGTGCTTGAAGACGAAGGGGTTGTTGATGTTGATGGCCTTGCGGATCTTGTCGTTCATGGCGTTGATGTAGGTCTGGTACACGGCCATGCACTTCCTGGCCAGAGACGAAGCGTAGAAGATCGGGATGTCGTGGAGCTCCGGGTGGTTCTGCCAGTACTCGTCTGGTCCACACACACACACACACACACACACACACACACACACACACACACACACACACACACACACACACACACACACACACAAATAAAGTTAACGAACCTACTGCTATGAGTATAGGGATTTATTTATTTATTTATTTATTTGGTTCATTTTGGGCATGTCACACATGACCGAAAGGGAAAGCGGGAGAAGCAAAAGCTTATCTAGTCCCGCCCCCAATACTCACATATTCATTTTTTCTGCATGTTACATTATGGCAATGGACCAATTTGCCAAAATGTTGAACTATCCCTTTAAGGTAAAAATCTTGCATAGTTCCTCTTTAAAGGTATAGTATGTAGGAATTCCCCCCATCTAGCGGTGCGGTTGCATATCTGAACGTATTCTTGATGTTGCATTCACGTGAAATCGGGCAGACGTCAGACAGACAACAGACGCTGCATGTAACAGGATAAACAAGCCTCTATGTAAACAAGTGGTCTGCCAGCACGAGGCAAAACAATACAGGCGTAGCAATATGTTGTCATGGTGATGTCGTATTGTTTACCCGACCCACGTTTTACCGTCTTTCTCACGTGGAGTAAAATGACATCCGGTTGGTTTGCCGACGGCCGTCTGCCTGACTGCACCTGAATGCAACACCAGTGCCTCCGTCCTTCCTCACACTACACAGTGGCAGGGCCGTTGTATAGGGGAGAAAGGTGATGATAATTCTAGGGGCCCAGCGCCCAGTGGGGCCCATAAAAAACCCCAGTAGTCTAATCTTTGTATGACTGATTTATTCTGTGTAAGACCCTGACTAATACTCATAGTACACTGTGAAAACTCAACATCTTTCCAAGAATATTTGTCTTATTTCTTGTCCAAATGTCTCATTTCTAGTCAAAGCTAATCTCTTTCCACTTAAAATAAGACTCATAACCTAAAAATTAACTTGTTTTTAGATAATTTTCACTTGTTTCAAACTAATTTTCACTTGAAATAAGTAGAAAAATCTGCCAGTGAAAGCAAGTTTTTTGTGCTTGTAATAAGGAAGAAAAACTTGTTCCACTATCAGATTTTTTCTACTTATTCCAAGTGAAAATATGCTTGAAAGAAGTAAAAAGTGTCTAAAAACAAGCTACTTTTAATATTCTGAGTCTTATTTTAGGTATAATGATATTTGTTTTGACTAGAAATTACATTTTGACTAGAAATAAGACAAATATTCTTGGTAAGATACTTGGGTTTTTGCAGTGTAATGTTGCATTAGCATCAAAACAAGGTAGGCTACTAGGCTAAATAAAAAATGATAATACATACGTAGTCTAAGAAAAAAAACTGGAAAAGTTAGGGGGAGGGGCCCACTTTAGTATTCTTTAAGGGGGCCCAGAATTCCTAGCAACGGCCCTGCACAGTGGTGACAGTTTTAACAGGCCGAGCCGACAGCTCCGCTGAGTTTCCGTGGTTACCTACGGTCACGATGCAACATGGCCGCCTCGGTTCGGGGCGTCGCCCACTCATGTATTTGTAACGACTTGTAACAACTCATTCTAAGGTACGAGAAAGCTTTCATTTGTATGCGGGTGTGATTCGACTTCAGTGAAATACGTATTTATGAAAGTAATATTTGATTTTTGCTAATAAAAAGCCAAATAAGTTACACACTGGGGCTTTAACGAGTGTGTATGGTGAATTAAAATGTTTCTGTGTGATCCATAGACAGAAACACGTCCCTTAGTTTAATCTTGTAAATAAAACTTGAAGCCTGAATTTATTTTTCCCTCAGCTGAAGGGAAAGCGCCACTCTTAGGTCGCCGTGTGTCGTCATGGCGTCGTTGTTGCCGTGGTCTCACCGAGGATGAGCAGCAGCTCCTGCGCTCGGCCCAGAGCGAACACGGGGATCAGACATCGACCTTCTCTGTTGACGATGTCGTGGACCGTGTTGCAGAACCGAGCCTCTCTCTCCTCCCGCTTCTCGTGGATGTGAGTCCCGTAGGTCGACTCCTGACACACACACACACAACAAACACACACACACACACACACACACAGGTTCAATGTTAAGTGTCTGTGCTCTGTGTTTAAATAAAGATTGAACAGGTTGAACGGCTCCACTCACGGTGATGAGGATGTCTGGTTTGACGCTGGGGATCTCCGCCGCCATCAAGTGTCTGTCCTCCTGACGGGAGAAGTCTCCTGTGTACAACAACTACACACACACACACACACACACACACACACACACACACACACACACACACACACACACACACACACATATACAGGGATGCAAACGGGTCAGGACCAAAAAAGAGAGGAATTGTCTGGCGGGGGGGGGCTCACCATTAACAATATCACAGAAAAGTCAATTTCCAGTAGTTCAACCCCAACCAAGTATTGAGTGCATATAGATGGACAGTTTTCAGAAGGCCAACATTTCTATATTAAAAATGCTTTAAAAAAATAAAAACCATTGCAATATTTCAATTTTGGAGATACTGATTTTTAGGTCTTCACTGAATGTTAGTCATAATTATTACTATTAAAATAAACTGAAGAAATAAAGACATGGGATGTTTCATTCAGTGTGTAATGGACATATAGGCCTATATAATGTGTTAGTTTCACTTTAATTGAACACATTCTACATGGCGGAGGCGACGTCTTTCCACTTAGGGCTTCCTTCACCTCTGAAACGGGGCAGAGCTCCGTGGAAACACCTGCCTGACACAGCAACGTAGGGAACCGTGCACGTCCGTGGAGCTGTGCGCCGCGGACGTGCACGGGGGGAAAAAACGGCGTCACCGCTTTGGGTAACGTGCGTGCATGTCGCGCGTCTACATTGGAGGTCGGCTGTTATCAGTATAATCAGAGACCATGAATGAGTTCGCCTCACGTGATTGTCACTGTCAGCCTGTTAGAAAAACATTTTACTGACCCCAGCTGAGACGCTGAGACCCCCCCCCCCTCAAAACAAAAACTCTTCGGATCTGAACGATTCACACAAGTCACCTAATTGACCCTTCGCGTAAGCCCCGCCCCCTTGGTTACTGTTGCTACGCCGGGCAAGCTTTCACTCCCAGCCATGCTCCTGGCAGTATTTGGTATCGATTTCAAAGGAAATATCAGCAAATTTCTGGATAAACTGTTCTGAGATAATAGAGAGAAGAAATCACAAAGAGCATTCATAGTTTTCAGTGACGTGACTCGCGCAGGAGGATAAAACATCTGTTCAACGACACGACTGGACAATGTACAGAGCAGCAGTAAGGACCGGTAATTTTACCGTCTATCAACCCACCAAGACTTAGGTCATCTCACTGGTCATGAAACGTTGTCAAACTCTAAGTTTTTGGGCGATTGTGAACCACATACAGTTTTCGCTGCTGTTTTGTTTTCTCCCACCGCTGTATCAGTCAGTGAAAGCAGTCCCTGCCTGGAGGATCCCTCGCCTAAAAGCCCAGGTAAAAGCCCTAAAAGTACAGCTGTCATTTCGGAGGTGAACATATGGTTTTCCCCATATCTACACTTGCTCAAGTCGAAAAAAAAAGTCCGCTCATATCTGAACATCTCTATATTGCTTCTGCCGCCGCCGCCGCCGCCGTAGTAGCAGCAGCAGCAACAACATCCTTCTCTACAAACAAATGTTTTTCGTCCTAGTCTCAAAATGTGTCCACAAAAGCAAACGTAATGACTCACTGCTGAAAGCTTGCCAGGCCTGTAGTTACGGTTGCTAACGTAGGATTGGACAATAGCCGTTTGTGGGAGGAGTTGGCGAAGGGTCAATTGGTCATGAAAAAAGCGAGTTTCGCTTTTCGGCGCGCTGTTTGCATCCCTGTGTGATGTTCAGGGACAGTCAGGACAGTCTGAGGACTGACAGCTCTGAGGTTGAAGTTTATATTAATGCACCATGACACTGTGGCAGGTCTCTGTACTAGGGATGTGAATCTTTGGGTGGCTCACGATTCGATTCCGACTTTTAGGGTCACGATTCGATTCAAAATCGATTTTCGATTCAACCGATTCTTGATTTTCTTTTTGCGATTTTTAGTTTGCTTTATTAACACCAGACCATGTGAAAACGTTGAATGATGATGATGTCTACAGACTATTATATCAGAAGCCATATTTCCCCCAAAAAAATGCACATCACATGTTTCAGATTTATTCAGCAGCAATATATTCGAACCATTTTAAAGTAAACTGCTACATGAAGCTGATTTTATAGGCTACTCTCTTTTCAAAAGCCTGGACTGAAGGATGTGAATATTTGGGTGTCTCTTCGATTCAAAATCAGTTCTCATGCACATGCACATGGACATGTAGCCTATCACCTGTAACAAAGGCTGCTAAAAAAAAAAAAAAAAAAAAGAGACGGCACTCTGCTCTCAGGCCAGCTCACCTGCAGCCTGTCTGCAGCGCCACAGAGGAGCTGTCAGAGCTGCTGCTGCTGCTGCTGGTCCTCTCTCTTCAGCCTGCTGTTTGGCTGCACTTTGTATGAGTTTAAAAAAGTGAAGATCTAACGTCACCTGAGCACCGATCAGCTGATCCAGAGCGCAGTGGATGTGGCTGCTCACACCGTGTCCTAACTGGATGCGACGCGAACGAGCGTCCGACAATCGCGTCACATCTGACGCTCTATTATGGGATTATATCACTGACATAAATAACGCACGCGCAATGAGACTCGCGCGCGAGCAAATGAGATCCGAGCGCGCGGAAATCAAACACCCCCGCGCGCATTTCCTCCCCCCGAGCACTTTTCCAAGCACTCGCGAGCAATTTTGTATCCTGCATCTCTGCCCCCTGGAGCAATATTGTAGCCTGCAAGGAGAAAAACAGCTCGCGCGCGCGCAGAGTCCGCTCGCAGTACTTTCCCCTGCTCGCGCGCACGCAGACTGCTCACGCTCGAAACTCTCCTCTCCTCGCGCAGAAAACTGTCCCCTGCTCGCGCGCGAGTGATTATTTTTAGGGGGCGTTTTTTGTCAGTAGGGGGGCGGGCCTGAGGGCATACCAATCACCGTTGTATCCCCCAATATAATTGGTTGGGTGTATTGGCCAATTGGACAGCAGGGTACGGCAACATTACTAGGACAAACGGGACAAACCACACAGCCCTGAAGGCCTGAATGACATGTGATTTTATGTCTTGACTTCAAACTTGAAAGGAGCTGGCTTAAGTTCAGGAAGTGGCGGAGTTGTGCATATAGACTGCAGCAAATAATAAAATAAAATAAAAATAATTAAAAAAATAATAAGAAGGCCGTGGTTCCGATCCGACCAGAGGTTATTAATGTTTTAGATCTAAACTCAGCACGTCCGGACAGTGTTGTTCGGCCTGACCATCGAAAGCTCTGTGGCCGGAGCAACACATTTATTTAGAAATGTAATCAATAGTTAACTTCAATGAATGTGTGCTCCAGATCCCTCTATTACTCTTTTAAACAGTAAACATTAGTTGACTATATTATTATTTTTTTCCATCTTCGCTGAGCATGATTTGTTCAGAATTAAATAAAAGCCTCTCCCATATAGACACCTGTCCCAAATATAGCAGCTGGAGAAATAGCCTACTATATTGACACACATCTGCTTCCATCCCATCTATTTTTTTAAATAATTTTTGGTAACACTACATAATATGACCCGCTTCTTACTGTGTACTTACCGTTCTATTACTTTACACCAGTTCCACAGGCGCAGGCTATTCATTCTCTCTCAAATGCACATCTATGGAAGTCTTGTATTGTCATCCCAGGATGAAACACAAACAATACATGATGTAATAATATACATATCTTTAAATGCAATAATGAGTCATTCAGAGATTTATAAAATGTTTTCATTACTGAATTACACAGAAACCACACAGCAGGTGCTATTCTCTCCTCCATACTTTGTGAGTACAGTAATGTAATTAATTACTGTTTAGGTAGAGCCTACAGTAATTTCCCTGGAAGTACAGCCTAACAATGGGGAACCAGTCTGGATTATGAAATTAGCATTGCTCTCTGGTCCTTGGTGTGTATTTTGGCACTCAGATGTTTACCTCTAGAACAAAGTTACTTCAATGCTTCACAAGATAACATCATCTGAATATAATACAAAGACGAACAAAGTGTTATAAACTGTTGAATTCAGTTTTAATCCTTTATTGTGATCTTTTTCACTGGAGTGTGGCACTCAATGATGGAGACTGAAGAATGGATGGGCTCCTCTGGATAAAAGGGTGATCTTGATCCAGCTGCTCGGGTCAAGGCAGAGATCAGGGTCATGGGTGGCTCGCCATCTCCCTCGTCAGGTAGGCCTACCGTTTCCATGGGATCTCAAAAACCTCATCTGTGTAGAAACAGAGCTATTGCTATTGTGTATCACATACGTACAGTAAATATATCACTGTAACACAAAGTGAGAAGATTAATCACTTTTAACCGTGTAGTTTCTCTCATCATGGAATAGCCTACTTTATCCAGTTTTTACCTTTCACATCATGAATCATTAGCCTTTTAAACCATAACTTGTAATTTTTAAGCATATTAATCAGTTACAAATTATACGTACTTTTTCTTAAACTATTGAGTGAATGTTTTAACCATTTATTTAACATCTTCAATGTAGGTATAAATACAAAATCAATGCTATTACCACACTGTTTCACAACTGTAGGCTGCACCAGTACACACACTGTTAACGTTACTCTTGACTGATTTCATCATTAATAACATTCATAACCAATAGTAAAGTTAGGTAATGGAGCTAATGTACAGTACTAACACAAATACAAACGGATACAATCTCAAAGCAGAACAACCGCAACACTTTACAGATCCCGGTTAGCCTGGTGCAGGGGAAAACACTATCATCTTTAGCACAAGCTAACATCGCTAGCTGCATTAGCATAGCTACGTAACTCACCAAGACGTTTATAAACGCGCTGAAACTGCCGTCGGTTCATCCCTCTCGTCTCCGCTGAGTGTTTGTTCTCTGTTTATATCATATCACATCGTAGACATTGCATAATTTCCCTCATTTCTCCACTTCGTCTCCTCCTGTCGTCCCTGTGGCGGTGTCAACAAGCTCCGTCCTCGCTGTGAGGTGGGACTTTCTACCTTCTCAACAGGCAACCAATGGCAAGTGAGCAGCTTCTGGTCTGACCAATGACAGATGGTCAAAGGTGAGTGACTGTGATTGACAACTTATGTGATCAATAATAGCAGCGTAATTAGACAGGTTAGAATCAAATAGGATGAACTTAGTTGTCAATCACAGTCACTCACCTTTGACCATCTGTCATTGGTCAGACCAGAAGCAGCTCACTTGCCATTGGTTGCCTGTTGAGAAGGTAGAAAGTCCCACCTCACAGCGAGGACGGAGCTTGTTGACACCGCCACAGGGACGACAGGAGGAGACGAAGTGGAGAAATGAGGGAAATTATGCAATGTCTACGATGTGATATGATATAAACAGAGAACAAACACTCAGCGGAGACGAGAGGGATGAACCGACGGCAGTTTCAGCGCGTTTATAAACGTCTTGGTGAGTTACGTAGCTATGCTAATGCAGCTAGCGATGTTAGCTTGTGCTAAAGATGATAGTGTTTTCCCCTGCACCAGGCTAACCGGGATCTGTAAAGTGTTGCGGTTGTTCTGCTTTGAGATTGTATCCGTTTGTATTTGTGTTAGTACTGTACACATTAGCTCCATTACCTAACTTTACTATGAAATCAGTCAAGAGTAACGTTAACAGTGTGTGTACTGGTGCAGCCTACAGTTGTGAAACAGTGTGGTAATAGCATTGATTTTGTATTTATACCTACATTGAAGATGTTAAATAAATGGTTAAAACATTCACTCAATAGTTTAAGAAAAAGTACGTATAATTTGTAACTGATTAATATGCTTAAAAATTACAAGTTATGGTTTAAAAGGCTAATGATTCATGATGTGAAAGGTAAAAACTGGATAAAGTAGGCTATTCCATGATGAGAGAAACTGCACGGTTAAAAGTGATTAATCTTCTCACTTTGTGTTACAGTGATATATTTACTGTACGTATGTGATACACAATAGCAATAGCTCTGTTTCTACACAGATGAGGTTTTTGAGATCCCATGGAAACGGTAGGCCTACCTGACGAGGGAGATGGCGAGCCACCCATGACCCTGATCTCTGCCTTGACCCGAGCAGCTGGATCAAGATCACCCTTTTATCCAGAGGAGCCCATCCATTCTTCAGTCTCCATCATTGAGTGCCACACTCCAGTGAAAAAGATCACAATAAAGGATTAAAACTGAATTCAACAGTTTATAACACTTTGTTCGTCTTTGTATTATATTCAGATGATGTTATCTTGTGAAGCATTGAAGTAACTTTGTTCTAGAGGTAAACATCTGAGTGCCAAAATACACACCAAGGACCAGAGAGCAATGCTAATTTCATAATCCAGACTGGTTCCCCATTGTTAGGCTGTACTTCCAGGGAAATTACTGTAGGCTCTACCTAAACAGTAATTAATTACATTACTGTACTCACAAAGTATGGAGGAGAGAATAGCACCTGCTGTGTGGTTTCTGTGTAATTCAGTAATGAAAACATTTTATAAATCTCTGAATGACTCATTATTGCATTTAAAGATATGTATATTATTACATTATGTATTGTTTGTGTTTTGTCCTGGGATGACAATACAAGACTTCCATAGATGTGCATTTGAGAGAGAATGAATAGCCTGCGCCTGTGGAACTGGTGTAAAGTAATAGAACGGTAAGTACACAGTAAGAAGCGGGTCATATTATGTAGTGTTACCAAAAATTATTTAAAAAAATAGATGGGATGGAAGCAGGTGTGTGTCAATATAGTAGGCTATTTCTCCAGCTGCTATATTTGGGACAGGTGTCTATATGGGAGAGGCTTTTATTTAATTCTGAACAAATCTTATGCTCAGCGAAGATGGAAAAAAATAATAATATAGTCAACTAATGTTTACTGTTTAAAAGAGTAATAGAGGGATCTGGAGCACACATTCATTGAAGTTAACTATTGATTACATTTCTAAATAAATGTGTTGCTCCGGCCACAGAGCTTTCGATGGTCAGGCCGAACAACACTGTCCGGATGTGCTGAGTTTAGATCTAAAACATTGATAACCTCTGGTCGGATCGGAACCACGGCCTTCTTATTATTTTTTTAATTATTTTTATTTTATTTTATTATTTGCTGCAATCTATATGCACAACTCCGCCACTTCCTGAACTTAAGCCAGCTCCTTTCAAGTTTGAAGTCAAGACATAAAATCACATGTCATTCAGGCCTTCAGGGCTGTGTGGTTTGTCCCGTTTGTCCTAGTAATGTTGCCGTACCCTGCTGTCCAATTGGCCAATACACCCAACCAATTATATTGGGGGATACAACGGTGATTGGTATGCCCTCAGGCCCGCCCCCCTACTGACAAAAACCGCCCCCTAAAAATAATCACTCGCGCGCGAGCAGGGGACAGTTTTCTGCGCGAGGAGAGGAGAGTTTCGAGCGCGAGCAGTCTGCGTGCGCGCGAGCAGGGGAAAGTACTGCGAGCGGACTCTGCGCGCGCGCGAGCTGTTTTTCTCCTTGCAGGCTACAATATTGCTCCAGGGGGCAGAGATGCAGGATACAAAATTGCTCGCGAGTGCTTGGAAAAGTGCTCGGGGGGAGGAAATGCGCGCGGGGGTGTTTGATTTCCGCGCGCTCGGATCTCATTTGCTCGCGCGCGAGTCTCATTGCGCGTGCGTTATTTATGTCAGTGATATAATCCCATACTCTCTGTCCACACTGAATCCGTGCGTCTGTGGGAATGGAAGCACATCAGCTGTGCGCTCGCCCGCTCGACAGACTGGAGACGTAACTACCCGGTTAAAAGATGGGTGAATTGTGCCTTTTAAACAGAAAACAAGTTTCTTGAAATATAGAGCCAACAGCAAGTTGTCTCTATAGTGTAGGAACACGAGTTGTAAAAAACATAATGCAGGGTTTTCTGTAACATTATAAGACGGCGCACCGCCCCCCGCCCAAGATGAATGAAGAGGCTATTAAAAAAAAAAAAAGTCCGCTAGTCTCCTTGAAGCGGCTGTTATGTGTCTCTCTCTGGCGGTGTCAGCTGATGTGCACATCTGCAGCAACCCAAACAAATGCACATGTTACTGTTGACTGGCTCTATTCCAGCCACATGATTGGTTCGACGCGGTGGAAATCTCATTATCATTGGTTATTTGTATTGTCTGCCAAAACATGGATGAATGAAACATATCGACCACGTCTCATATTTCTATTGAGGAAAAGTTATTTCACAATTTATAGACACAACACCGACAAGCACTGAGAGCCGCATGTTGCAGTGACGTTATATAGGCTATAAAAAAAAAAATCCGCAAATAATAAGCCGACGAAAAGGTGCAACTTGCCACTTAACTTCTTGTCGATGTATTATTTGCGGGGGCTTTCGGGGGATCTGCTGACGGTGGAGGATCTGGGACTGATTCACTGTGGACCACCACCAGTCTGATCAGGTCCATCACAGCACAGCAGCTGCAGCACTGCCCCGCTGTCACATTACTCTCGCGTATCAGCGCAATCTGTTTACATTAAACCGACATCAGGAGAATAATGAGAATTATGATTAAAAATATATTTGTTTCGAATTTTGGCCCCTGGATCATGATTTTTCGCATTCTTGGTTAAAAAAAAAAAATCCTCTAAAAAAAAAGACAGTTGGGATGCATAATGTGTCTCATAACACTGTGCGTCACGCTAGGGGTCGGTGGTGTTTTATTCTAGGGGTCGGTGGCGGCTGTGAGACAGCAGCGGCTCCACGGTGAGGGGGGGGGGGGGGGGGGGGCAGCTTCTGCTCACCTGACTCTGTGCAGCTTCTTCATTAAATCCAAACAGTCCGACACAGCGACGCACTGCTCCTTTGACTCTAAAGTCTCTGTAGCTCATCAGCCCGGAACTCGCCGACATGGATCAGAAGCGACGGCGGCGTTTGGCCTCAGTGTCTCGGACTTCCAGAGCAGCTACAGCGCAGCGTTGTGACCTCAACCATGGTTGATGAGAGCAGAAATGTTGTTGTAGGCCTGTGCATATTCTCATTTGTCCAGGTCATAGTATTTCAAAGGAGGTTAAATCGAAAGCAACTGGACTTATACTGAGTCTCCAGACCAGTTAGTTGGACCAGTCCCAGCCTGGTCAGATGCTACATGAACTGATGAAGCCTCTTGGATGAGAGGTGAAACGTCTTCCTAGACAAATAACTAAGTCCAGTTGAACCTGCTTTGAAAAAAAAAAAAAGTTGTTGGCGGGCTCGTGAATTTTTTTTTGACACGAGTCAAAAAGAGCGATAAACCGCGTATCTCGCGTTTGGTCGCGCGTCACAACTCGAGCGAAAAAAAAGCGTTCCTCGTGTTTGGTGTGGGTCTTCCCACCAAACCATCGTGTTTGGTGGGAAGCCCCTTAGGGTCTTCCCAATTTTTGAATTTTTGAAATTTTTGAATTTTTTTTTGACACGAGTCAAAAAGAGCGATAAACCGCGTATCTCGCGTTTGGTCGCGCGTCACAACTCGAGCGAAAAAAAAGCGTTCCTGATGAAATAGACGAAGACGCGAAGGTCCCGTCGCCCAAAAAGAATCGCGTGTATTGCGTCGCAAAAAAAAAAAGTCGCGTCTACCGCGTCGCGCGCCTAATTGCGTCTCGCGCCTAATCACGTCTTTGCGTTACGGCCTTTTACACCGCGGACGTAACGAATAAACGGTGACGGTGTGAACGAACAACATAGAACAGGACCAGACGTGGCGTTGTTTCCTCTTTTCACCGACAGCTCCACTCTCCCTTACTTACACTAACTACTGTTATTGTTGAGGCCAGAGAATTGTGGGATTTGTAGTTTTTGACCAATCGCAGGTTGTGCTCTTTCTTTTTGTGATTTTCCTGGTTCACACATGTATTTTTTTTTAGGGGCAAATGCGAGTGAAATGCTCGTCCATGGTGGGCATAAGAAAATTTAAGACCTGTCTAAAATGATTTAAGACTTGAACACAATAATTCAACAAATTTAAGACATTTTAAGGCCTAAAATTTAGATTTTCAAATTTTAGACTTTTTAAGACCCCGTGGATACCCTGTTATTTCATATAAAAGTTTAAGTGCATGCATATTTTATGATGCTGTGTATTTCAGGTGTAGGTTAATATACACACACCTCAGGAGGCCTGTTGACTGGTTAAAACAAGGTAATCAGTAGATGGGAATTAACTTCAGATTTAGTCACGGATCACCTTCAAACTCTCCTTGTCATGATATTTGAATTAATTATACATCAACACCAGCATATATAGGATTAACACAACATACAAATGAATAAAATGATCTAAAAGTATACATTTGTTTATTATTAATTGGGATTATTCAACAAAATGTTAAAATTATAAAACCATCCTTCAACTTAAAGCCCGAGGCGACGTCTTTAAACAGTTTATTTTGCTCATCAAATGAAGAGAAATTGACTCTGGAGCCTGAAGTCTGTGATTATTGATTAGGATTTTCAATCAATCACTTTTTAATCAAAACACAGCTGCGTTTTAATCTTCACTGTTTCTGCTCCAACTAAGATAAATAAATCATAATAACATCTGTTCTTTGTCGCAGCAGAGAGAGTGAATCACTGCGATTCATATGTTTATAATTTACATAATGTGATATTATGTGATAATGAAGTTTAGGTGAAGAGGTGCATTCTGGGAAATATTTTTTGTGAGTTGATGAAATTACTTATCAATATGCGCTTCCATTTAGACATGATGACGATAAAGTGCAGGACAACACGGTGTTAAAAACAGTTTCTTTTTTTAAAAGGATTTGTATTTCCATGCTTTTATTTTGAAGGGATGCTGCATGTTTTAGAAGCCTTACTTCTGATTTCCTGTTTGTCAGACTCAGTTTATTGATCTGGTCACATCGATTATTGATTGAAATGTTAAATTTTTCTAATTTATTTACTTTACGTGTACATACTTTCTTTTCTTTGTCTTGTTTATTTGATGTTTGTTTATTTTATTTCATGCTCTTATATCTTATGTTTTGTATTTATTTATATTTACAAGTTTACTATTTGCCTTATTGGTTTGTACATCGATTTATTTGCAAAATAAAGTAAAAAAGCAAAAAACAAAACACCAACAGAGGGTTGAACAGCTGAGTCATGTGAGTGGCGGTGAGCGTCCGTTACCTTGACGCCGGCGATCTCGATCATGAACATGGCGGCGCCCAGCACGTGTCCGGCGTGGTAACACCAGAACTTGATGCCGGCCACTTCCTTCACCTCGTGGAAGTTGATGGTCTCGATCTTCTCCATGCTGTCCTCCAGGTCCGTCTCCGTGTAGAGCATGTCGTCTGCCGAGATGTTACTGTCACACACACACACACACACACACACACACACACACACACACACACACACACACACACACACACACACACACACACACACACTATGCCGGTACAATCGTGTCATATTACGTGCGCACCTATCAACTGGACGTGTCACACCCGCGTGCTTTGACGCCTGTGCAGCAGACAGCGCCTGACATGTAATGTAGTTTCCTCATTGACTTATAATGGCCCCCCGTTCACGCGCACGTTCACGTGTGATGACTGCTGCACGCCGGTAATCACACTACGCGTAGTGACCACGTGTAACATTCAGGGATGCAAACAGCGCGCCGAAAAGCGAAACTAGCTTTTTTCATGACCAATTAGGTGACTTGTGTGAATCGTTCAGATCCGAAGAGTTTTTGTTTTTGGGAGGGGGGGGGGGGGTCTCAGCGTCTCAGCTGGGGTCAGTAAAATGTTTTTCTAACAGGCTGACAGTGACAATCACGTGAAACTGAGGCGAAATCATTCATGGTCTCTGATTATGCTGATAACAGCCGACCTCCAATGTTGACGCGCGACATGCACGCTCATTAAAGCGGCGCGTATCCGCGTGCAGTCGGTGCGACGGCGCCGCCGTTTTTCCCCCCGTGCGTGTCCGTGGAGCTGTGCACCGCGGACATGCACGGTTCCCTACGTTGCTGTGTCAGGCAGGTGTTTCCACGGAGCTCTGCCCCGTTTCAGAGGTGAAGGAAGCCCTGAAGACGTCGCCTCCGCGATGTAGAATGTGTTCAGTTAAAGTGAAACTAACACATTACTGTATATAGACCTATATGTCCATTACACACTGAATGAAACAATTCAGTTTATTTTAATAGTAATAATTATGACTAACATTCAGTGAAGACCTAAAATTCAGTATCTCCAAAACTGAGATATTGCAAAGGATGTTTTTTTTAATTTTTTAAGCATTTTTAATATAGAAATGTTGTCCTTCTGAAAACTATGTCCATCTATATGCACTCAATACTTGGTTGGGGTTGAACTACTGGAAATTGACTTTTCCATGATATTGTAATGTAATCATTTGTTAATGGTGAGCCCCCCCCCCTCCACGCCAGACAATTCCTCTCTTTTTTGGTCCTGACCCGTTTGCATCCCTGAACATTCATGCGTTTTTCAGCGAACGCACGCATTCACGCTCGCGTGAAGCTGATTGAACATTTTTGTCAGGCGCTCACGCGTACGCGGAAACGACGTGCGCAAACTGTGTCACGCGTATGAGGGGTGGATAGTGCCACGGTTACCCTATGGCGAGTGGATAGTGCCACGGTTACCCAGCCAAAGGAGACTGTCGTGTGGAATTGACGTCTGAACTACGTCGCCTCACCTACGTGTTGACAAGTACGTCGCCTCACCTACGTGTTGATAAGTACGTCGCCTCACCTACGCCGCCTCACCTTCGTGTTGATAAGTACGTCGCCTCACCTACGCCGTCGTGACTCTAATGTACTGCGATCTTTAAACGCTTGATGGCGCTGTTGAATTGTTTGTGTTTCAGTGTCAGCAATAAAGTTAATGAGAAAAAAATTGAGTGTCATTTGAACCAAAGATACTTATCGTCTTTGATTGAATTGAGTCTATACGTTCAGCCACAAGGTGCAAATTGCTTCAAATATATATCCAATTATGTTTTTAAAAAATTAAAATTATTTTCATTTTCTTTCACACAGACATTAAGTTGAGTTTATTGTTTTGTTTTTTTCCCTACAAACACCCCTATAGGCTATATGTAAATAGGGAACAGTGGCGGCTGGTGACTGAAAAAATTGGAGAGGACAGGAGGAAGACCAGTCCACGGCGTCATGTTATTTTATACTAGTTGACTACTTATCCCTACTTTCTTATATTCAATGAAAATTAAACAGTAAAACAATGTCTTACAAGATTTCTTAAAAACAACATAATTTTATTCAATCCTACTGTTTTCAGATTAACACAGGCCTAATGAAAAAGACAGAGCATTTATAATGGATGTGGGATGTAAAAAAAAAAAAAAAAAAGAAGTAGCCTAGTATTGTAAGGAAACTACCCCTGACCTGATTTCGAACCCAGGTTGCCTGTAACAGAAGCCACGACGCTAACCGCTACACCACGAAGCCGAGGTTCTTTTACCACACTGGTTGGCACGTCTTTTATGAGTGAGTGAGTTTACTGTCAGTACCACTAACCACCACCACAGATCAGCATGATCCTTCTGCCCCCAGGTGTTCTGCTCTGCTCGCTCCTCACACAGACTACTCTGTCTCCTCCGCCTGCAGGCGGCGCTGTTGAGCACATTGTAGTCACCATGTGAATGGTATTTTGTTCAGTTTGTTGTATTACTGGAGGATTTAAAATGAAATAATAAATACAATATTCCATGCAATGTTTTGAGTTGAAAATAATGTCATTAGGCAAGGCAAGTTCATTTATTTATAGCATCATAACAATATCCGCTGCCGTTATACCCTCACATCAACTGAGGAAAAACTCCCAATATTATGTTTTTGTATTTTCTTTGTTTTTAATTTTTGTTTTTCTTTGTACAGTGTCTCTGTTTTTGTATTATTGAATGTATATCTGATACTGTTGGACCCCAGGAAGAATAGCTGTGGCAGATCCGTATAATAAACAAACAAACAAAATTACTTCTACAGAGTTTATTTACATCCAGTACCATAATAGAAAACTTAAACATAAAAATAAAAATAAAGAAAGCAAGGCACTGAATTTCAGGAATTTCCCATTTAAGGGGATGGTTCAACATTTTGGCAAATTCTCCTACCATAATCCCTATAGTCATATGAGTAGGCTCATCCCCTTTAATTATCGGTGTATGTTTAAAGTCAGTAGTCAGGGCTAACTGTTTGAAAAGCACCAGAACAAAGTGCGACTATTCCACTTTCATAAAAATGTAAAATACCTGAGGGACAGAACAAAACACACATGCCATTTTCTAATTAAAACATTCGATGGATTCCCTCGTGTAATCCCATTCAGAAAATATGCAATTCACAATGACCCTACCACGACTTCCCAAATAGAGCCTTAACCCTGCTCTTTCCTGCGTGTAAATTAGTCAAGTGAGACATCTCAGCAAAATACCTACGTGTATCCCCTTTAACACACATTTCCCTTTCCACAGTTGTACACTGTGCATTGAAATTCATTCTCTTCTAAAGTCATTTGATTTAGATGTGTTTGATTTACATATGTTAAACAGACAAAGTGGTAAACCTCAGTGTGCTCTGTGAATTTCCTTTGACTGTGAACAGCACCTGGGACATTTGGTCAAGGCCCTGACATTTTTCTACCCACCAGATGTTAACATACCAGTGGATTCAGGACCAATCAGATCCTTGTTTGTATTCTCTGAAGACTGTAGGGATAAGAGGCTGATATTATGAAAGCAGAAAACTGAGACGGGGACTGTATTCCACTCTTCTTGCTCATGTTGCTCCTGTGTGAAAGCATCTAAATGTAGTTACCACACAATAAAAAGCCATTTCCACCTGTTTACATTTTATATATAAAAATACTGAGAGCAAAACTGAGAGAATCTTTCTTTTTCCTTAAATTTCCCTAATTTCAGAGTATGTCCTGACTACTGAGTAACCCAGTTCCCACTAGCAGGACTGGAATTGGGTTGTACCGGTAACTGTAAACAGTCAATGATTAGCCTGGAAGGAAGACCCCCTACAGCGAAGCGCTGAGTCCCAGACACACAGCTTGAACTTCCCTAGCCACCAGGAATGCTCTCCTGCCTCTCAGTCACCTTGTCGGGGGGTGAGTCAGGGCATGGCAGGAAGTTCACAGTCATAAAGACTTGTTATGTAACTTTATCCAAGTGTTTTGGATGAAGATGAAAAGGGATGCTTATTATTAAAGCACTGGATATTAGACTGCATCATGTTGTTTACTGCCATGCAGGTGCATGGAGTGTGCTCCTGCATGCTGGTTGCATGCGGTGGATGGTGTGCTACTATTAAATGGTTTCCCTACAGCATACTGTACTTCTGTCTCATTGCACCCAGCTGACATAACAGCACCCAGTGTGCTCCTGGTGCCCGGCCTACACAGGGGCCCCTATGCCTGCATTCCTCCCCAGCTAAGATGCTTTTCCCTGGGGCCACTCACAGCAAACACAACCCTTATACAGTCACAGGAGATAATATAATAATAATAATAATAATAATAATAATAATAATAATAATAATAATAATAATAATAATAATAATAATAATAATAAACTCTATGATATATTGAGGACAGCATTTAACGTGTAAACTGATGTTTACAGTTATGCATTTCCAAACTGCGGTGACTGCACGATGCCTGAAATCATGCAGTCACTGAAGTCCTCATAGGAGTTGTGTAGTGGGAGCCTTAGGATGAGGGCACACGTGTTCGCCTCCGGGAACCTCCTCCTCTCATTCAAATGGGATTCGTGTAAAAACCCCAGAGTGGGGACAACACTGAACCCCAGAGGAGGGATTTTATCTGCCCCAGTGGCAAACATCAGGAGCCTGTCCATGGTGACCTGCACCGGTTCTAGTCCCTCCTGTTCTAGGACTGCATCTCCACCTGCAATATAAAAGGTGAGTAATTTAAAAGACAAGATTACAGTTATTTTTTTGTGTTTTTACTATCCACAAAAAATACAATATCTCCAAATAAATCTGTAAGTGTCTAAGTGTAAAAACCACCCCTTCAATCAAATTAAGGAACATGATTACGATTGTGTTCAGATACTGGTGTTTTGTCTGATGCTCCCAGTATCATATTGACTCATATTGATTGAGGGTGTTGCTATCTTAAATGTTAATGGAAATAGTGAACACTGAAAAGGTAGGTATTAATGGAGTTACAACAATAGTTTGCTTATGCAAATAATCAAATCATTGAAATTGATGTCTGTCGATTGGACCACTTTGTGACTTTGTGACATGCCAGTCAACAAGACGAGACCGTTGTTCACTCATGATGGACCAATATGGACACGTGCACACACACACACGTAGTCTGTTTTGACTGTCTAGAGCTAAACTTCAGCTCTGTATTACTACCTACTGTTGTAACATGTTATGTGAAAATGTCACAAGAAAAATAGTATGATGAAAATAATGTATTCTGTGGGTAACAGGGGCGGGACTAGATAAGCTTTTGCTTCTCCCGCTTTCCCTTTCGGCCATGTGTATTGTATTATTTAAACTAAGATGAAGTGTGATGATGATTGATCCAACTGACATGCCCAAAATATTCCGTTTAGAGCCGAAATCAATGTTTGCTTCTGAAATAAATTCCTATCCAGTAACAATTATGGTAACGAAGTACACTGCTCGCTGAAGAGACATGAACAATGCCTGTGGAGTAAGTACATTTAATTGAAAAATGACCCTTCAAGAAAAATTTTGGACCATATATACTGTATATGCTAACTAAACTTGTTATGATGTGGAAATGCATTTTTTAGGGTCTGCAAGGTAAAAATTAAATATGAAAAAAATATTCACAAAATATCTTGGGCAAGGTATGGTTTTAAGTAATTTTAATTACCGATGTCTCTTATTGCCTATTTTTAAGGGACCTGCGACTTCTTCAACATCAAAAACATTTGAAGAATTTCAAGGCTTTATGGTAAGCCTATGTATACTGTCAACAACAGCTCATGGATTTTTGTGCATGACAAAAAGAAATTATTGTAAATAATGCAGTAACAATTACTTCTTTTTTTCTCTGATGTATTCCTAATAATTTGTTAAGCATTGTTTTAAAGGTTTAATTGTGAAGATCACTTCCCCATTTCTTTCAAGTCATCACAGTGTGCATACCTTCAAGGTCAATTAACCAGTCTCTCCAGTGACCGACAGCCCTCTCCTCTTTGATGCGCCGGGAGCTTCCTGGTATGCTGTAATTGACCTTGAATAGTGACGACACTTGCTCTGCTGTCAGCGGAGCAGGGGGACCTCCACAAAAAAGCTCCCGTAAGGCAGGCTTCTCCCTGAGTGCCTGCAGGACACCCAGAGTCTCCAAGCCCTCCCGAAGCCTTGAAAAGAAATAACATAAAATCCATTAATAAAGGGATAGTTCACCCAAAATTCAAATGTCACTCATTATCTACTCACCCTCATGTGGACAAAGGGCTGGGGGAAGTTTCAGATTCCTCCGTGGCTTCTCTGAGTTACAGCGGGGCTCGGTTGCAAACGGAGCTCACTTTTCTTCGTCCAAAAAGACACACCAAATACCTCCATAGTGCTTGTTGTATGTAATGTCCCTCTTGTATTGAAGCCCCGACATGAGAAATTGTTCCGAAAAAAAATTAATAAGTCTATATTTTAAGCTTGTTTGTAGCGGAAGCTCCCAGTGTCTCAGTCTCAAATCTCACGCGATTTGCACAGACACAGGCAAAGCAGTGAGTGAACCGAAACGCTCCGTTCTCAACCGTCATATGGACATGCAGTGCTGCACGGAGACCCACTGTAACTCAGAGAAGCCACGGAGGACTCTGAAACTTCTCCCAGCCCTTAGTCCACATGAGGGTGAGGAGATAATGAGTGACATTTGAAGTTTTTCGATTACTAACTGAGAATGTAAATGTATACCTGTTTATTTCCCCCCTCAAATCATTGTGCCATTCTTGTTGGTTGGCTTGAAACATTTTCACTAAAGAAATGCGTAATTTGCTCACTTATTGATGAGTGTTAATCTATGTCTATGTGTAAATCTATGTGTGAAAGTTGTACTGTGCTGTTTTTTTTTTTTAGATGAAATGTCAAGAGTGTGATCTGCTGCAACTCAATTTCCCTACGGGGACAAATAAACTACTACTACTACTACTACTATTGCATGTTTACACACAGAAGCGAAAAATCACCATAAATATCATATATTCTCTAATTAAAAATTAAACATTCAAAAGACTTACTGCCTTAGTGGTGCATCCAGCCTAGCCTCCAGGTAGTACATCAGTGAAGATGACATGATCTCATCTCTGTCACTGAGGGTCCGGATCACTCCAAGTGACCCCAACAGTGACAGGCTGGTGGAGGCCTCCGCCACCGCTTCCTGGACCTCCGCCTTACTGGTGGCTTGTTTAATCTGAAATTCAATTAAAATTATTTCTTGAACAGATAAATACTGTCTAAGTTCCATGTTCAGTTTAATACTACAAGAGTTAAAAACAACAGCATAGCAGACATCTCTGAGGCAGGAGACATGTTACAATATAATTGTAAATTGAGGAATTGGTGTAGCTGATTATATTTTCAAAAAAGCTGTGTCAATTTCTTGTTTTGTTTTTGCTTTTTAACATTTGATAATAATTCTCAGCCAAAAATGAAAGCTAGGAAAAATATTTGCTCTTAAAATGTGTAATATGTTCATCTTGAATGACGCAGATCTGTCCTTCTGAATTATTCATTCATTTTCTATACCGTTTTTCCTGCACTAGGGTCACGGGTAAGCTGGAGCCTATCTCAGCTAACTTCGGGCAAGAGACGGGGTTCACCCTGGACAGGTCACCGTCTATTGCAGGGCTAACATACGTATATAGACAGACAACCATTCACATTCTCATTCACACCTATGGGCAATTTAGACTCTCCAATTAACCTAACCTGCATGTATTTGGTCTTTCTGAATTATTTACACAGTAATCCCACTTTTGAATATTGATTGCCGAACTTGAAAACTTGCCTTTTGGAGCTGGTCCCTCAGCTCACTGTCCTCCACTTCCTCCAACTGTACAGGGGGTGGAGTTTCCCCTGTCAGCTGGGCCATCAGTCTGACAGACAGAATGTGTGGCCCCACTCCTCCGTGGACCACACACACTGACAGTATCCGTCCTATGACGGCGTAGGTGCCCCTACTAAGTCCTTGAAATATTAAAGACATTTGAAATTTCACGTTAGCAGAGTTTAGGCAAAGAAAGTACACAACTGTAGACAGAATGTACTGCATATGTGAACTATTATTTCTTGTTTAAAATAACTTATTTGTTATACGTCCGTGTTATTTAAAATCTTTGGTGTAGGTGGCTGCACTTTTGTGTTAATTTATAAGTAATTAAATTTTATAAACATCATTTGGTAGAACTATTTCATAATTTCTTTAATTGCTTTGATGTTTATAATTAACACCTGTAAATGTAAATTTGCATGATTTCTGACCATTTCTTTTTATTTTTAATGATGTAACTCACACTTTCTATGTGTAAGTGTAAATTAAAATGGTGACTGGTCATTTACACACCCACAGAGTCCAGCTGCAGACTTTTCGATGTTGCCGGTCCGACGAAAAATCTGCTGGTGACAAGTGCCTTCACGAGGAGGGTGAGGAATTCCCTCGTTGGCCCGCCATTATCAACAGAACCCTCACCCTGGCCCAAGGAGTCCACGAACACAACGTCCAGCCTCCTCTCTGGACAAAAGGCCTTCCTTGTGAAGGCCCTGAAGGCACTTTCAACTATATCAGACCGGACAACATTTATCCGGTTAGCTCTCGGTGGCACCTCCTCCTGATCCACACGGGCCACAAGTGTGGTCAGGACATCTCTTATTGATTCCTGCAAAAATATTGATTTCAGGGGAGTTAAAAATAATCATGAAATTGATGCTGTGGCAGACCATAGTCGATTATAGTAATGATATCATTCAACACATCATTAAGTTTTTTGGTGCCATACCATGGAAGTTCTTTATATTTTCAAATTTAGTATTTTAATGTCATGATTAATTATAAAAGTCACTTTTAGATGACCAATAGGGTACATTATAAAATTATGGCAAATGACTGTTAATGCTTTTGGCTGTTTAAAAAGACTGAACTGGCCTTGTACAAGGGTGTAGGAACATAAATCATATTCATAAAGTACTATGTAGTCATTTATTTGGCCTTTACTGTCCATTACAGTATACATATTAATCATCTAAAGTTACTTGTGTTTCTTTATTAATTTCCTCGACTGCTACCCACCTCCTCCACCTCCTGGTCCCCCTCCACGAGCTCTTCAACCTCCTCCTCCATGACCTCCTCCACCTCCTCCTCGTCATGTTCTTCCTCCACAACATCTTCCACCTCCTCCACCTCCTGGTCCCCCTCCACGAGCTCTTCAACCTCCTCCTCCATGACCTCCTCCACCTCCTCCTCGTCATGTTCTTCCTCCACAACATCTTCCACCTCCTCCACCTCCTGGTCCCCCCCCACGAGCTCTTCAACCTCCTCCTCCATGACCTCCTCCACCTCCTCCTCGTCATGTTCTTCCTCCACAACATCTTCCACCTCCTCCACCTCCTGGTCCCCCCCCACGAGCTCTTCAACCTCCTCCTCCTCCTCCTCCTCCTCCTCCTCCTCTTCATGGTCTTCCTCCTCCTCCTCCTCCTCCTCATGCCTTGCAGGTGACTAATCAGGAGACATTAGAAAAGTAGTGTTTTAGAGTTTTTTTCCCAGTGTAATGTTTTCCAAGTGCAGAAAACCTTATTTAATTCTTTTTATTTATTTTTTACATTGTTAACTTACCATGTCAATTTCGTCACTGCTGCTGTCGCTTTGTAAGTCAGTCTATGAATTACACAGACATAATTAATAGAACAGATAAAAAATACATTTGAACTACTGACGTTGGTCTTAGAGAAAAATATTTGCTCACCATAGGACGCACATATAAGGCTGAGCGCCCCAAGACTCTGCTTTGGCGTATCAGCCTCGGTGTGGACTCTGTTAAAGGGATCACTACCCTGTGCCTGTTGACTTTGCAGAACTGAAAGTCCTTGTTCTGCAGCACAGGGTAGTGATCCCTTATGAACTGGCGAAAGCCACTTTCGCTCAGGTTCCTTCCGACTTGGTGAACCTTTACCTCATCGGCTAAAAAGAAAAATGCAATAAATTAAAACAACAAACAAAAACAAATTAAAATAGTAATAGAAAACGTTTAACTATTGACAATTAATGTAATTATGATATACTTTATATTTGTAGAATAAAATTTTATTTTCAAAAAAAGCCTTGATCATGAGTCACATGACCATTACTGTCCTATCCTGCTTTAATACATTTATTTCTTTGTGGGTAGCAGCTACTTTATACAGTGTATGACGGACATTTGCTTACTGCTATAAATGTTCCATGTTTTGAAATGTCGCTAAATAGTCACAATTACTTTTTTATTGATTACTCTTTTGGATTGTGTTTTAGTCCAAGAACACCATATTGTCAAAACAAATTGAACATACAGGTAGAATAATAAATTTTAAAAAAATGAAATTCATAAAAAAAAAAAAATACATGCTCACTTAATTTTTAAATATTAAAAACACATTGGTGTTTTACCTTCCTGGGACTTGTAGAGCATTTGATGCGTTCGCATCAGGCCAATTCGCATTGACCAGCAGTTCTCTCGTGTGTTACTATGAGGACACAAACAACACAAAATTACACAGGCAAGGAGAAATTACTACTACATGATATTGACCAAATTTCAGAGGTTCTTTTCCTGCTGTGGCTAAAGACGTAGCTTGCCACCACCGGTGTGAATGAAGTATGAATGAATCAGACCTACAAACTCTGGGGTATTGAAAAAAGTAACATCATACGATGCTAAAACCCTCTTCATTCACTTGTACTACCCTGGTTGACATAAAAGAAGGTCACAATAGCCAAAAGGTGAGCAGTTTGCAGGTGTTTATTTTAAAGCACTCTGGGTGTCGTGAAAAGTAGTTGTCATATAAAAATCTTTGTTTACACAGCATAAAATAATATGCCACACTTGATTACTGTAAAGTACAGTAAAGTATGCCTTTATTCATCCCATGACGGGGAAAGTTACAGCAGCAGTACATACAAACACACTCACACATGCCATGCACACTGTGGTGGACTGGTAAAAAAAAATATAGGTATAGACATTTATAAATATAGGCCAACTAAGACATTAAAAGAAATATAAAAAAATATATATGGCTAAAAAAAGTATCAAAGTGCAATCGTGGATGGGGGGAGGGGGGATTATTATTGCACATAGTGATGGGTTTTTTTTTCCTGGTCTGGTTTTACTGAGAGCAGGCCTTGTTTAAGAGTCTGACAGCAGAGGGGAGAAAGGACCTGTGATACCTCTCAGTTGAACAGCGCAGGTGCAGAAGCCTGTCACTGATGGAGCTTTCAATTCAATTCAATTCAATATACTTTAATTGTCCCCGTAGGGAAATTCGTTGTGGGCTTCACAGGTGGTCCGCAGTTTGACAATAAAAACAATCAAACAAACAAACAATAAAAATCGAGCGATCAGTAACCCGTACTGCTACAGTACACAGCAGCATAAAATATACATCAATCAATCAATCAATCAATCAATCAATCACCTGTACTGATACAGTACACATTAAACAACATACTACGTTACCCATACCAACACAGCACACAGCAACAAAAAATGGCAGTTGCCCAACCGTTACAATACAGTACACAGTCAACAGTCATCAACTGTCATTTCCAGGGCTCTAACGGTTCCATGTAGGGGGTGGGAGGCATTGTCCATGACTGATGACAACTTCATCGTCATCCTCCTGGCCTCCACCACCTCCACGGGATCGAGGCTGCAGCCAAGGACAGAGCTGGCTTTCTTTACCAGCTTGTTCAGCTTCTGTCTCTCTGCTGCTGTGATGCCGCTGCTCCAGCATGCAGCACCATATAGGATGGCAGATGCAACCACAGAGTCATAAAAAGTCCTCAAGGGGGCTTCCTGGACCCCAAAGGACCTCAGTCTCCGGAGCAAGTGGAGTCTGCTTTGGCCCTTCCTATACAGTGCCTGTGTGTTAACAGCCCAGTCCAGCTTCTTGTTAAGGTGAACACCCAGGTACTTGTATGAGTCCACTATCTCAATGTCTGTTCCCTGGATGTTCACAGGTGAGGGGGGGGGGGCCTTTTCGCCAGCGAAAGTCCACTACCAGCTCTTTCGTTTTTCCAGCGTTGATCAGTAGGTGGTTCCGCTGGCAGCAGGTCAGAAAGTTCTGGTTCAGTTCTCTGTATTCTTTTTCATCCTCGCTGTTGATGAGACCAACGATGGCAGAGTCATCCGAGAACTTTTGTATGTGGCAGCTTGGTGTATTGTAAGTGAAATCAGCCGTGTAGGTGGTAGAGAGGAGAGGAGCCAGAACTGTCCCCTGTGGCGCCCCCGTGCTGCAGACCACCGTATCAGACACACAGCCTTTTGTCCTCAAAAACTGTGGCCTGTTAGTGAGGAGGTCCAGGAGCCAAGCTATCAGATGGTTATGCACTCCTACATGGTCCAGCTTTTGCTTCAGAAAGCAACTGGACTTAGTTATTTGTCTAGGAAGACGTTTCACCTCTAATCCTAGACAAATAACTAAGTCCAGTTGCTTTCGATTTCACCTCCATTGAAATACTATGACCTGGACAAATGAGAATATGCACCGGCTTAATTCAAATCACCTATCTTTCAACAAGAGAACAAACATCCTAGGCATCAGATTATTGTAGTATATCTTATTCTGCGTCTTTCACGAAAAATTTAAAATAAGAACGAAAAGACAGGCGCTCGTAAATGTGTCCTTTAAGAACAGATGCTTCCTTTTTGTTTATGATTTTTCCAGGGGGCAACAGCTCTCTGTGTAGCAGTGAAAGTATTATTAATTACATTACTAGTCTCCGTATTCGGCCACTTTGAGCTTGGTCCTCACTGACCAAGGCCGCCTGTTCAACATTGAATAAGTTTGGCTGTGTGGCTTTGCTACCATGGGGATGATGAAAATGCCAAAATATCAGTGCGCTACCCCCAATGCACAGTTACAGGTGTGGAGAGAAACTCCTTCTATTGGTAAAGATTTGAATTGACTGTGTTATTACATTACACAGCTTCTCTCGTACATCTTTACCACTAGTCCAAACAAACATCTGAACAATGTGTCTTCAATGTGTTGGAACTAACTTTTTTGTTGTTGTTTTTCACTCTGTGTTCAGAGGGCGGAGAGGGCGGAGAAGTTACAGAAGTAATCTAGAATATTTACTTACGTATGGTCGGAGGAGAGTGCCACCCCACCTGTTGCGCTGCTACTGCGAAAAAAAGACATTATAAACATTACTTATTAGCAGTGGGCTACTTTAAAAAAAAAAGAGCACTGCTGGACAGAGTGATGATCGAGACAGTTTTTCCTTTTTTTGTTAGATAGCGTGTATATTATCAGGTAGTCTGGCCTGACGGAAGCGCGTTGCTGTGATTAGCCTCTGATCGGTCGGAACGAGCCACCCGGCGGAATTCCCGCCTCCGTGCTGCAACATTCACAGTCCGCCCAGTAACGGGAAACATCAACAAACAACAACAGGAACCGAACCATGGATCTATTATACATCTGTGTCTTGAACTGAACAGAAGAAGAAATATCCATCAACGGTTGCCAACTGTCGTTACACCACAGACCCAAATCCAGTTTCCAACCGGCAATATTTTGCGCACCATTGCTACGGCGCCGACCGCATCGATTGTGACTGGTTAAAAGAATTCCAAACGGACGGACCGTTTTTTTCTCTGATAGCAGAATCATAGGCGGACCAGCCAGACCCTTCTTCTCTGGAGGAGGGTCTGGCGAGCGACACTAATTATCAGGAAAAAAAAGCAGTAGCACAAAAAAAAGCCGGGAAAAAGCACTGCACAACAGCTGCACGATGATGGGAAAACTGTTGCACGTCGCCATAAGAGCCCGGTGGGTCCTGTCTGCAGTGGAGACACGGCCACCGAGAGGGCCGAGTGAGAGGACGGTTCCTGTAGAAGTTCCTACCCCCCTTCCTTTACCAGGAACTCCTGCTGTGGAAACACGGCATATGTGTCATACACCACACCTAACCTGCCACAAAAGTTTTATATTGCCTTACCCGATGTTGCACTGGGCTAAGTGCGCCGGAAGTAGATGCAGTGGGATGAGGTTGTTGCAATTCCTGCAACTTTCCTTAATGTCCACCACATTTTCTTCCTATAATGTAATTTACAGAGATGTGTGAGGAGACATAAAATTTAATAAAAATCAAAAGAATTTCAAATGATTTTAATATATTACCTGTGGCACTTCCACATTGTCCTGGATGTCACTCTGAAGGGGAACTATATAGGCAACAGCCTTTTTTAGACTGCTGCGCTCCTTTAAGAACTGGACTGTGTAGCCACCTGGTGGCATTGGAATATCGACAAGCTGCCTGCTCCTGCAGCACCGCATCAGTTTAAATCCACCACAGGTCTTCAGTGGTGGATAGGCCCCTTCCAGAGTGCTGATAAAATCCTGGGCGCTGCCTTGTGCATCCTTAAAGACGACCACCTTGGACCCTAGTCCACTGGCCTGGAGACACATGGCTTCCTCCAGGGCAGGGATTTCGGAGGTGGCCATCTTTGCACAGCAAAATACCTTATGCTGCCAGGGCTGTTTTGCTACATTTTGGCGCCTCCTATTGCCACCATAAGGCTGGAAGAGCCGACTCAGGTTGGACCTGACTAGATCGGCTCTAGTGATGGGCAAGCTCCCGAGGGTTGGGGGTGGTAGTGTTACTGTGCTCGGTCGAGCAGGCCCAGCAGCTTCTCCTCCAGATGGACCATGTGGAGCAGGCTGACTTATTGCTGCATCACGGATTACCTGGCTCAGCTCCATAATGATGTCCCTGGCTCTGTGTCATTGTAGGGAAAAAAATCAATAAATAATTAACTTTTGGGGTTGATAAATTATTCATAATTTAAAAAAAAAATCTAAATCAATTCATACTTTCTGTTTATTTCATTTTGGAGGGACAGTGAAAGTAAACACACAGACTGTATACAGTGCAGTAGTGTTGTTTTATAATAGCTAACTACCTATCTGGATTTTCATATTTTCACTGAAAATTAATTAGAAAAAATGGCTGAAAACATTTATAGGGGAGACTGGGGACAGTTTTAACACTTTTTACATTTTTCTTATTTACTGAGAGACTATTATGGCTACGCTCATCAAACTTTTATAGATTAAACATACATTTGTCAGCTAATTAGTCATGACATTTAAAGATGCGTAGATATGACAAATCAATCACCATATTCATTTAAATGGAAGAATCCAGATGTTGCAAATGAGCCCAAACGTGGGGGCAGTTCCAACACGGATAAGGGACGGTTGCAACATGTAAATTTCACTAATCAGCTTTTGATTTTTGTCCCAATAACAAAAGTATTCTCAAAAGATGCATTGTCTTACAATAGTACTATAGTATTATTTAGTTATGTAGTAATATATATCAGAGAACAGTTGGAGTTTTGTTTAGCATAGAACATAGGCCTTGAGTCAATGTGCAGAGGTTACCAGTGGTAATGAAACTAAATAGCTCAGTGTAAGACAAGAAGAATGGAACTATTTGCAATACAAAAAACTTTTATGAAACACATACTCTACGTTTTGATGATTTATTCACTGTATGACATCAAAAAAATTAACTTTTCTCAAATTTCCATTGGGAAAAATACAGTATGTGGCTACCTTTGTCCCATGGAACAAGATACAACTCAAATTGCATATTTCATTACAGGAAGTTATCTGGGAAATTATTTTATAATCTTTAGCATTAGTCTCTCATGGTTTAATATAATTGGCTGTTCTGTTCATCATGGGTAGAGCACCGGAATATGAGAGTAACTACAATTCCATTGACTCCCGTAGTAAGGGCCGTGTTTTTGTTTTTAGGTGTCTTGCTCATATCATACTCATAATTAGTTTATTATAAAATGTAGATTGAAACATTAATGTAGATAACTGTTTTGTTGTTGTTGTTTTCCAGCCTATGTTTATCTGTAAAGGATCCTCAATGATGCTATTAACGTGGGTGATCTATAAATGTCCTTAAATTATTGAAAATACCACACTTGCTCATTCACCAACAATGCGGAGATGTCAGTTCTTGGGCGCTTTTGCAATACCCATATTCCGCCATCAGGAGGCGTGACGTTACTGTATTTTCCAGTGCTCTAATCATGACGAATAAAATAGATATATTGTGGCTATTTTTAGCTAAAAATGTTTCATTTTTTACATTTGCATTTATGTGCTTCCACATGGCAGTTCGTGAGCTTAGAATTATAAGGTTCTATCTCCATTTTTTTCAAAATTGAGTTTTTTGCATAATATCATCCATTAGTGGTCTGTTAATGCCTGTGTGGTGTTATTTTTAAATTTTCAACATTTTTTAAATTAGTTATTCATAAAATAAAAATGTTCTATCAACCAAAACACAAGCCGAGTTGGAACTTTGATGCTCAATATCTCGGAACTACCCAAAACGGAGATAGAACCCTATAATTCTAAGCTCACGAGTTGTTGCAACTGTCCCCAGTCTCCCCTACAACGCTTCATTTTCAAACATGCTGTTAATGTTAGAAGATTACTGTACAGGCCTAAAGTTACAGAAAAGGCCAGACCCATTTATCAGAGATTCCAAAAAAAAGGCCAGTATAAAGTGAAAGTATAAAGGCCTGTACATAGCACCGTTTGGAATGAACACATTAAAAATTAAACATAAAATATTGAAATCACGTGTACTAACAGTAAATACCAAAATGCTAATGTAATTAAAACGTACCGTTGCTGACGATCTCCAGAAGCCATGATGTAAGCAAATTATGGAACACACACAACTTCTCTAGCTTTTCTTGCTTGTCTGTGACTCTCCAGCAAAAAATGCCCGCCAGATCCACTTCGATTAGCCACGCCCCCCCTGGTTACTGTTGCTAACGTCCATGGTAGTTACTTCACACGACGCATGCGTGAATTTTCCAAATTGGAAGGTTACAGAAATCTATGAGAATCATTCAGAGAGACTATTCATAATTTTCTGATTCGCGACTGGCACCCATGGAGGTTAAACAAAACTTCAATAACAAGTTTGGGCCAAAAAAAAAAAAAAAAAAAAAACTTGATTTCCCCATTGACCATAGACGCATTATGAATTACGTAATAGTTGATCATGTAATCACATACCTTGTCGGACTGCAGGTTTTGTGACGTATTTTAGTAATGTTAATCAGTTATGGCGATTGTAGAAATTTTGCTGTACGACGCTGAAGTTAGCCTCCGATTCGCCAGCCTCAGATACGGCACGGGGATAGGAAATTAACGTAACGTGCAGTGCGACTGTTTGTAGGCTACTGATTGTCTGTTTTGTGACACATCTTGATGTAAATATTCTTTAGACATGGTAAGACATAACTTTGCCTGACACGCGCTATGTTTTTGTTTGATACCCATACTGACCTCATTAGACCAGGTCCAGATCAAAAAGCACTGTAGGCCTACCCAGACTAGATTAATCTACAGGCCCTAAAGATTCATTCAGACACATTTTCTGATCTGTGAAATCTTTCTTCTATTTGTGAAAATGCAATATAGGCACATTTCACTGTTTTCTCATCATAGACCACTAGACCTGGTCCAGGTCAAAAATCACTGTACTTCTCA
The DNA here is from genome assembly GCF_045865225.1 of Trachurus japonicus. NCBI lineage: Eukaryota > Metazoa > Chordata > Actinopteri > Carangiformes > Carangidae > Trachurus > Trachurus japonicus. Next base: position 20,814 of record NW_028220646.1, on the reverse strand, counting down.
CATCTGGCCTAGATTATCCTAAAGAGGCTAAGAATTCATTATAACACAGTTTCTGTGAAACTTTTATTCTATTTTTGAAAATGCTATAAAGGCAGATTTCACCGTTTTCTCACCATAGTCCTGATCAAAAAAACACTATGCCTAGACGTAACAAATAGAATCAAGGTTTTACAGATCAGAAACTGTTATAATGAATGTTTAGCCTCTGTGGGATGAATGAATCTTCAGGGCCTGTAGATTAATCTAGTCTGGATTTGAGAAATCTGGGTAGGCCTACAGTGCTTTTTGATCTGGACCTGGTCTAATGAGGTCAGTATGGGTATCAAACAAAAACATAGCACGTGTCAGGCAAAGTTAATGTCTTACCATGTCTAAAGAACATTTTTTCATTCAGAATTTGTTGTTCTCATAACCTAAGTAGAGCAGGAAGATAAAATGAAGATCTGAATTAAAATGATACTGACTCAGCAGCCAAGTCAAGATGTTATTCTTTTTGCACCACAGACTGCAAGTCCAAACTTGAAGAGCTTTTCATGTCCAGAAAATTGTCTCCCAAAGGCCAACAGGAAAACCCACTTCTCAGAATAAACTGAGCATTTCTGACCTTCATTTCAACCATGTATTTATAAACTGACTCTTTATGCGAAATCAATGTATGTGACATGACTCTGGAATATATCTTATATTCATTCAAAATTAATTGTTTATGATGATTTACACCTAGGAACATTAGCATTTATTAGCGGCAGCAAATATGTAATGATACAGTCTGGCTTGTGAGGCTATGACATTGCTGCAATTGTGCAGGTGTATTATCAAGTGTTACAACCCCAAACGACCACCATGTAAATTCACGGGAGGCAACATAAGTGCGGAGACAGGAGTTACAAAAGCACGTAAAAAGGTTTATTGTTACAAACAGGAGGGATAAAACAAGGTGCGCAACGGAGGCGGCTGGACTGTCAGGCAAACTGAAACAAAAGGAAAAAGGAAAGGACGGCCACCGCAGCCAACCCACACAGGGCCGTCGGACCTGGCACCGACCTTCTTCCCTATCCCCAACAGAACCAGAACCTAAACCCTGAACAGAAACAAAACCAAATCAAAAGGTCTGCCAGCCAGCCGCGAGCACCACGAGAGGAAGCGTGGTCGAGTGGTGGAGCGCAGGACCGGAGAGGGAGGAGAGAGAGAGCGCGCAGAACCTCCGCCCTTATATACGCCCCGCAGCAATCACACACCTGGATGGGAAAAGAGAGCACAGGAGAGGTTACGGCCAGGCCAGCAGAGGGGGACAATGTAACATCAAGGTATGCAATAGTTAGTAGTTCCTCACAGGTTTTAAGTTTGTGCAGCAACAAAGTTGTTTGCCATAGACAAGGCCTGCCTATAAATGTCCACACCAAACTCTTCACTGGTCAGAAAAGGGTCAATGTGGAGCCTCAAATGTCCCTCGACTCTCTGTTGCATATCCAGAGGAGCTTGTGGAACCTCCACCGCAGCCTCTGGGTCAGGTGTTCCAACCGGTCCCTCCCAGTCGATGCCCCAGGTTGCTGCATCTATCTGCAGATATGAAAAAGACTTAGTTAGAACTATGAAGGGCGGGTCGCATGTTGGTGGGGCCGGTCAACCACCCAACAAAATGGTAGAGGAAACAATGTGTTGTACAATGAAATCAATGTTACCGTATCAGGATTCTCCTGATTGCCCAATAGCAGGCCAGTCACCCAGAGTTGCTCTGGGGACCTATTTCCCTCGGTAGAGAGAGGATGCCTGTCCCACATCCGAATAAACTCTTGGAGATGCCAATTTAGTCTTGGCAGAAACACGAAATGCAGGCAGATGAGATGAAGATCTTGATCTGGATCCAGTTGTCCCAGTTCTTCAAGACGCCTGAAAGTGCTGTAGTAGTTGCACACAACCATACACCACACATCACGCCACAGCCTTTCAATCCTCTGGTTGTGGACACTCTTGCCTGTGATGTGGCTTCTTCTCTCTGTTTCATATTTATTGGACAGAAAAGCAAGACAGAGACTAAATATATAATTGGTTGCTTAAGGATTTTCAAAATTAAAATTTTCCTACCAAAAAAAAAGAATAACCTTAATGATAGAAATTTTGAGACAAGTAATATTCACTACAGTTGTTTTAGGCATGCTTATACAAGATCCCATAGAGAGAATGAGCAGAAATAAATTATCTTACCAGGTCCACGTTGTGGATGCTCCAACATGTATCTTGCCACATCAACATTTTCCCCGCCCTTGTCACTTCTGACACAGTGGGGCAAACCATGCCGATTCACAGCTGTCAGGAAACACTCCAGAACTGTTGCTGCCCTGTTGTTTGCATTACCCCTGAGGAACATAATGCGTCGGCTGTATCCGTCGATTCCTCCATGGATGACAATTCTCCAGCTGTGAGAAGAAAAATACTTAGGAGGGAATAATAAACAATTATACATGATAGAACCCCTAAACCCTATTATTTGAAAATTAAATTAAAAAATTGACAAAAATTTAAAGCCCCACTGCATACTTTCTCAACCGAACTAATTTAAGCGTTAGAAATACTGTTAATAGTATGAATGTTGCCTCAGCTGAAGCCGGACTCGATTCAGGTCAGCTGAAATAGAATTATGGGACTTCCTTGTGCGAGTAGGAACACCGCTCTTCCGGTACACTGTAACTTCGCCGATCTCCAAAGGCCGAGCTGAAGGCTGGAGTGACTGCTCATATCATATCGTATCATCAACTTATCATGGCCAAGTAGCGTCCCTCCAGCTCTGCAGCTCTTCTTGGCACAGGTTTTCATCAACAATGGTGTTGACAGGCAACTGTACTGTAATACCAACCAGCTAATAACTTACAATATGTAAAAATCTTCTACGGCTAACTGTAAGCCTCGCCCCCTTTCTTGAAAAAAAAAAAAAAAAAAGAAATGTGGAGTTTGTGTGTAATGAGGAGATTTGTTGAAGAATGAGGCAAAACTATTTTTTTCCTGATATTAATCGTGAAAAGGCACAAAACATTTATAAAAAAAATAGTTTAACATTTATCTCCTTTAAGAAATCTTAGAGCCTAACACAAAAAGTAATGTTTAATGGTGTTAAGTATAGATTTTCTTACCGGATTAATTTATGGTTGCCGTCAATGTGCCAGAGAGACAGGGGACCCGGGACAGAGTATGGAACCCTAGGAGTGGTGTTGAGTTGGAGCCCACGAAGGAAATTTCCGACAGGATCAACAGCTTTTAAAGACTGGCGCACCCTGTACTGCTGGACTCTTGATAAGGAATAAAGATGATCAAATTAACACTAAATGCTCAGTGGTTTAAGCAGAGACAGATATAGACAAGTTATTTCATTATAGAGGAAATGAGACAGTAACTAACCTGATTCCTTTTGAACAGAGATACCCAGTCACTGTTCTGATTCCTGCGTTTGGGCAGTGAGATATGTAGTCTGCTATCTCTCGCCCAAGTTCATCATCTGAGATGGCAGAATAAGTCTGACGCACAGACAGTCCATATTCTGTCATCCGCCTTCGTACAGTTCTCTTACTGACGCCGAAGATTTTGGCAATATCTGTAACTTTGAATTGTTTTTCCAGAAGGAATTGGAGCTGTTCACTTGACATGAAAGAATTGCAGCCCTCAACCTCCATAATTGCCATGTGCAATAGAGAGAAGATGTGCTCCTCATTAGCAATGCTCAGTTCCCCGAAAGCACCTAAAATCGCTAGGAGATCACCGATGCCCTCCAAGCTGATAAGGATGCGATCTGTCTCTACTTGGGGCACTTGCAGTTGGTTGCCCAAGTCATCCAAGGTATCTGCTATATATCGCAACACCTCCTGTGGACTGAAAAAGAAAAAGGATATCAGTTAGTGGGGCAATTGCAGGTGTTATCAGTGCTATTAATGTGCTCTTAGCACAGCTCTACTAGAATAGAAAATACTTTAAACATCACCAGGAGCGAAATTCAAAATTTTACAGGGGTCAGTCATGATGGCCTTCAGCCTCCACCAGCTCCACTCCCTCTCCCAGATACATTTATGAGCTTGTCTGTTCCGGTCCCTGACTCTAATGTTGTTACCCCAGCAGACAATGGCGAAGAATGTAACACTTGCAACAATGGTTTGATAGAACATGTGCAGCATTACATTACACCAAGAAGGCAGAAAAAAATAGTTGCTGAACTTAATGCAGCTACTTTATTTTCTGTCTTACAGTGCATGTGGAAAGTGTTGCGGGTGTAGGCTATGACAATTGTGACTACTGAGGTCAGATACACCTTAATTAATAAATATTGCATTCAAGAGAAAAATAATAGAATCTGGCCTATTTCACGAGATTCGGAAGTGACGTCACACAGGGTAAATCAACATCCGGTCAGCTGCGGCTAGAGCGATTGAGTGGCTACACTTTTCATTCAAACAAACTAATACGACCGCCACAAAAGATTTCATCAGTGAGACTAACATTAATCTCCTAAAAAAAGGTTTAACCAGTCAGCGGTAAACCTCTAAAAACCTGTGGATAAAGTTACCTGGATGTAGCCTACGAGCATCTGCCTACTAGCCCCCGGTCGCTGCTCCCTCTGCATTTCTCCCAAAACAAGCACATTTCCTAACAGGCAACATCTGGATAAACTGACAACAGGCTGCGGATTTAACGGCGATGTTCTCGCATTAAAGAATATTAAAACTTTTAGCAGCTTTACTGCTATCACTGTCAGTTGCTGCTGAACGGCGATAGCGATGCTAATTTTTTAGCCCGTCGTTAGCATTAAGCTAGCGGACGTTATGCTTAGTTAGCATTAAGCTAACGGACTTTATGCTTAGTAGTGGTACTGGCTGTGTGTGGTTTGAAGGTTGTTTCAAATAATGTGGGTTTGAGTGAACATCTTTGATGATTAAATACATATTGCTGCTTAATATGTTTTATGTATGGCATTATTACAGTAGGCTAATGATTAGCTGTTAATCTTCCATTTGGACAGTGACAAATAAAACCTTGAAGCTAGAAGATTTTTTTGGAGAACTGACATTGATATACAGTAATTCAGTAACGGTTGTAAACCAGTGTAGACCTACGGTTTAGTTTTAATATTTTGCCGTTTAAAAGCAAGCTAAACAAAGTATTTTCCATCATCTCTTCGTATAGCCTACCCTGCTAGAAAAACCAGCATGGAAATGATGCTGGTCTATGCTGTTTTTTTTTTTAGCAGTAGCCAAAACCCACTTCTTTCTCAGGTCTTTCTTTCGGAAACTAATGGAAATGCAAGCACGGCTCTTTTTTTTCTTGAATTTGTACACTGAGGTACGCAGCAGAAGCTTTTATTTTTGGATTCAGCCATTGCGCTTCCGCGACCGGAAGTACTTTTACCCTGTAACGGAAACCTGTACCTAAACCCGGCCGGAAGTCGTGAAATAGGCCTCAGGCGTTAGCAGTTGCAGCTAATGCTGGCTAACTTTATCAACACCCACCTCCAGTGATGATGTAAGCCAAGTTGCCGACTAGCCTATTTGTCCTACAAACTTTTGTGGAAATGGAAAGTGAATAACACGGATTCCCTGTGTGTATCAGTGATGAATCAAGTTTTGTTTTTATGATTACAACAACGTGGTTCTTTGAATAACGTATCTAAAAACATAAAATAGCATACTAAAGTAACAAAATATGTTACAATTGAAAACAAGTGCTCCTGATTGTAAGAGCGCATTTGCAAGAAATGCAAAGTAACATTACAAGACCAAGACCCACACAGAGAAATACCTGAGAAGTAACTTAAATTAAAACGTAAAATTCTCCAGCATAATAAGTGAAATAGCAAATAAATAAATAAGAAAAAAGAAAGAAAATAAAAACAAAACTTTGTATGAAATCGGGCAGGGACTTGGATAAAGACACTGACGACGGTACAACATTCAAAATAAAAATTACTTAAAAACTTTTTTTTTTTAAAACTTACCTAGCCATCTCTGTTGAAAAGAGTTGTACGATTGCAATAAGAACCAGGCATAAAATGTTGAAGCAAAGTTGAGAGCACAACCATCTAGCAAAACGAAGAGGCAACCAAAGTTCTTAGCGTCTCTGCTTTAACTTCAAAGCTACTCCCACGAAGAGTCAAGTCAAGTGAAGAGATCTTCATTGTCCCCGGAGGGCAATTTGTAGTGCCTTGCGTAAGTTTAGGGACGGACTTCCGCCGTCACTTTTAAGAAACGGAAGTTGTTTATCTTTTTTTTTTAAGTATCGTCAAGATACAAACATTAAAGGCACATTGGTGATAGATAGTGTTGAATCAGCTATCTTGATCAACAAAGAACAAAAAGAAAGAAAAGAGAACGTTAGGGTAAGTCCAGCAAAGAAAATAACCTTAGGGCATTTTTGCTTTTCATGTAGTGCACAGACTTTTTCTTCGTGTATCCATCCATTGAAGTGGGGTTGGGAAAATGAAAGGGAGTTGTTTATCTTGCAAAAGGAAACATAAATATGTGTGAATGTAATCTGTCAGAGCTCGATGATGCAATCACTGGTTTCTCGTAGGACCGGTCAAAGTGTGAGCCACATCCGGTTTACGTTCCGGTTTTGGTGCTAGCGAGTCTAAGCCGCAAACGCGAATGGATTGTCTTATTTGAGGTAAGGTATAGTAAAATAAAAATACATGTCTGTTTATTGTTTGTCTATGGAGCTAGCAAAAGCAAATAGATTACTTTTGACCAATATTTTTGAATATATTTGAAGTTTTCCGTTCGTCGAGAATTCGCGACGTTCGGCCATATTGGCTAAATTAGCCATAGCGGCTACATGTAAACAATACACACACTTTCAATAACAAATACAATCCTTGTATTTCTCTGTAATCACTATAGAATTAGCATGTTGTTATATGAATGCAATTTTTGCCCTTTATTTTTAAGCAGGAGAATATGCATGCACGTGCTATGGAAAGGAGTACAAACCAGGGTTCCACCAGCAGATAGCGATGGACAGTGAGACAGTGATGACGAGTACATACCTGCACAAGGTGATGAAAATAGCGGTAATAATGCTATAATACTGTACAGACTTTCAGCTTTTGTATTGTTAGCCTCATATTTGTGGATGTCACCGTGAGAACATGCTGTGTATATGTAAATACAAATGTCTGCACTTTTTCCAGTAGTGTTTTTTTTTTTAAACACCAGGTGACCACAGCAGCAGCAGCAGCAGCAGTGATGACAGCAGCACTGAAGCAGAGGACGATGCACTTCCTAGCACAGCTACTCCTTCAAGAGCAGCTGCTATCAGAAAGAAAAGACAGAGGGTAGAGTGGGAGTCAGTGAAACCAAACTCTGCAAAAGAAGTCCCAGTGTGGAAATGGAAAGCTGCTCTTCCTGAGGCAGATGCAATAAAACTGCCCATTCAGTACTTTAGAGATTTCTTTGACACCGAGCTTCTAAACACAGAAACAGAGCAATCTATACTGCATACAAAAAAATACCAACTGTGTGCTAAAATTGGATCGTAATGAACTGGAACAGTTCATTGGCACAGTAATTTACATGAGTGTTTTGCACTTACTTCGCTCACAAATGTACTCGCTCACTCACTCACTCACTCACTCACTCACTCACTCACTCACTCACTCACTCACTCACTCACTCACTCACTCACTCACTCACTCACAACACACACATCACACATACTGTATGCTGCATCTGGGCTGTCATTGAGGACATACACAGACAGTCAGAAACAAGTGGTTGACGTTGGCTCAACCAGGCAAGTCATGTCAGGTCCTGCACTGAACTACACACACATACACGCACATATTTGTTTTCATTGTTTTGTTATCATTGTCATGATGAAGTTTTGAATGTCTGTCATGAAACCAGATTACAATATAAATTTAAATTGTACGTTGGCATTAATAAAATCAATTTCATACCTCAGATGGGAAATGTGTTTTCATTACTACTTTATTACTACTTTTATCCATTGATGCCTGTTGTTGCTAATTTGCATCATACCCAAATTTATAACTATTCTATGTGCTACACTCAAATTAATAATCTCCACTAATTTTTATTACATAATTGCATATAAATTCAGGAGTTAAGGGGATATGTATATATATATATATATATATATATATATATATATATATATATATATATATATATATATATATATATATATATATATATCCCCTTAACGCCTATAGTCGCATATAATGCAGCTTTGAAAGTGCAGAGATGGTCTTTGAATTGGAATTTCCCTCCTGGGGATGATTAAAGTTTTTTATATTCTATTCTGTTCCATAAATATATATAACTTGTCTTGACCTAGAGACACCCCAGCGTAGACATCATCGTTTTTCTTTTTCTTTTTTTTCTTTTTAAAAAAAATCATGTATTAGAGGATACAATTCACTTTACTAGCTCATCCTCATTGACTATTAACATTAGATTAAATAGGTTTTTATGTCACATTCATATTCTCTGAAACTATAGTCAAGCAGGTATAATGCAGATGAGACAATGGTTCTTGGGGGGGGGGGGGCAAACTAAGAAAAAAACAAAACAAACACAACAACATGTTTGTCGTTGTTAAAGCTATAAATCTCAAAGTAAGGATGACTTAAACAATTAGGGTACCATCAGTATCATAAGGACGCTAAAATATTTGAATTACAGTCATTATTCATGATAGGCAATAAACACTGGTTTTCTCTCAAGTGACCCAGGAAGCTCTACTACTGTCTATCTGTCAGTTTGCCTGTTGCTCTACAACTCAACACCACACCCTAGAGTACCATTGAAAACCCTATATCTGTTTCAACCGGCATTACTGTAATATGGCGCCATCTTGTGTCACTCTTGTGACACTCACGACATATGAACAATAAAAGCTGCAAAAATCACCCCCTCTGTAAAAGAAAAGACACTTTTATTGCAGATGTTACATGTTTTATGTCGTTATAGGCTTTAACTGTGAGTTTATTTTTATTTTTATTTTTTTTAAACTACAAAAATAAATGAATAATTCATCGAATCAGTTTGATACTAATCTTTGACATATTCGAGCCAAGGGTCTGAAAAATCTCCAATCTCTTATAAGATGACATGTAAGATGACATTTTCGGTCATATTTTCAAAAACCTGGCGCATTTTAATGCCAATTAAAAAAGAAAAAGGAACATTTTGTATTTTTGAAAAGAACAGAGATTGAGTGAAAGATCTGTGAAAGGAAATTGGAATAAAATTATAATCTGATACATTCCATTCTTAAGTGGTCCATCACGTTGCCATTAAGTGGATGATCCCAGTTGTTCAGAATGACCTCCTCCATCTTCAGTGTGCCTCTCTCCATCATATCCCCTAGTCCATCAGGGAAACAGGACTGAAGTCAGGTGCCTCAGAAGGTTTGTCCTGTATCCTGGCAACGACATGCAGAACTTTACATAGAACTTCAGCAGTAGCCGTTGGTGGGATGTACACAAGTGTTGTTATGATATGAAAAAATAAGTCAAGTTTCTGGGTCACTCTTGTTGGGCAGAGATTTCCCATGATTCATCTCCACTTCCAGGCCTTCAACCCTTTCACCACCAGCATGGCAACCAGGAAATCACATCTTCATCTCATCTGGAACAGGGTGTTATCCTCCAGACTTGCTCCATTTTCAGTGAAAGAAGCTCCTGTCCTGAAGAATGTTCTCTCCATGCAAAATAATAATAATAATAATGGATTACATTTACATAGCGCTTTTCAAGACACCCAAAGATGCTTTACAGTAAACATTATTCATTCATACACATAGCCTACAATGGTGGCAGACTGACAGAAGCGTAAGTAGTAAAGTAAAGTAGTCATCAGTAGACAAAATACGACAAAAACATACAGAAACACAAAAAATAGAGAAACGGTTAAATAAAAACTCAGAGCTACCAGACTTGCCCTGTGAACAATGGCACCATCTAGTTGGTAAGATGTAGCCTATAGACTATCTTAAGATCCAACACAGTCTGGCTGCAGACGTCTGCACTGTGAGGTGTCCTCCACTGTCAGGTCCAGGATTTGATTCGAAGCCTCTAAAAATAGAAATTCCCAGGGAAACATTGTTACAATTGGAGATGGACTTTTAAATTCAAGTAGGCTAAATAGCCTAGGATAGTGTGTCCAAAATTTTCACCGGAAGTGTAGGCTAGATTTGTGTGCAGTATGCTATAATCTATATGTGTAGTGTACGGACAAAACAAACAAAAAAAAAAAACACTGAAGGTCCTGGGAATGTTTAATTTGCTATTTTGCAGAAAGGAACAGATGGATGGCTGAATAGTAGGCTATGCTACATAAAAAAAAGATTGTTAGCCTACATTACTAACTCAACAACAGTAGGCTACGTTTGCAAGCACCTCATACACTAAAAACATTATACCCACATGAAAAATTAAGTGCATTGTTGCCAGTTGTTGGATATTCACAAATTGTAGGTTGATGGCTAGTCATACACAAGGATGAAAAATATTATGATATCGCCCCCCTCTGTTTACTAAAAACAGAGTGCCCCAGGCCATTAAATCCCTTAATAATAATCGATAGTCACTGTTAGTGTTGGTCAGCTCATAGCCTGCTCAGCTGGTCTGACCAGGTTAAGGCTGCGATAAACAACATAAAGCTGACTCACTGATGATGAGTGTTAATCTGTGTGAAAGTTGTACTGTGCTGTTTTTATCTGTGTTGTTGTTGTTGTTGTTTTTTAGATGAAATGTCAAGTGATCTGCTGCAACTCAATTTCCCTACAGGGACAAATAAATTACTACTACTACTACTACTACTACTACTACTACTACCTACTTGTGGTCAATTATGCTTGCTTTATTGATTAACATTACTGTTTCAATTTTTGGCCCTAAATGAAACATTTTCGTCTTGGAAAATGTCTTGCTGAGTAAACAAACTGAAGACATGCAGCTACTGACGACGGCATATATGGGGCGACGTACTTAGGACGACGTGAGTTTCACACGTCTTTGGTGACGACGTGAGTTTCACACGTCTGTGGTGGCGACGTTAGTTTCACACGTCTGTGGTGGCGACGTTAGTTTCACACGTCGTTTCACACGTTTGTGGTGACGACGTACTTAGTTCAGACGTCCAGAGCAGGCGTAAATCTGTTGGTAATTCTAACATACGCCGCCGTCACGTCGCCGCCGTCACACGTTCCTTCAGTGCACTCGCCGTGACGTCGCCGCCGGTCTCTCATCTGCTGTCCCATCCACTCCCATTCAAAAATCCACACGTTCAGACGGCGACGGGAGGGGAGGTTGCTCCTTCTCCTTCTCCTGGTAATCCATGATGTGGCACTATAAACCCGCCATAGTTACCCAGCCAAAGGAGACTGTCGTGTGGAATTGACGTCTGAACTACGTCGCCTCACCTACGTGTTGATAAGTACGTCGCCTCACCTACGTGTTGATAAGTACGTCGCCTCACCTACGCCGCCGCCCCCACCCCCCATCCCTCCTCCCCACCACACACACACACCTGCAGTTTGTAAAAAGTAGCTACTACTGCCTAAGCTGCACAAAGCACCGTCAGTACATATAAAACACAGCTTAGGCCTAAGAAAAACAAAAAGTGAATCCAATATTGAAAGACTGGAATTCACTCAATTACTGTAAATTGGGGAAAGTGACAATGAGGGGATCGACGTAGCCTACTTTTTTTTCTTCCAACTTTATTGAACAACAGACAATTCAGACATTCCAGGTGTCAGTACAATAGCTAGATTTACACATGACAGCATAAGAGTTAACTAAAGAGAGAACAATAGAATTAACAATAAAAAAAAATACATTTCTTGGTGACAGAGCTTGTAATCAATAATGTTCTTGTTATGATGTTTAAGTTCTATGATTTCAGCCCAGAGGAGTGCAATTGTTTTAATGGAGAGAGTATGAGCGATATAAAAAAAAAGCACGATCGCAGCCTGAAGCAACAGTGTTGCTGCGAGAGGAGGCTGCTTTTAATTTTTCTGACAGCTCTTGCGCTACTTTTAAATATGAAGCTTTATCCATTTAAACTAGGAGCAACATCAACTGTCATTTTAAATTGTGTTTTATATTGTTAAATATTTCACTGATCGCAATTATAACACGAGTGTGTGTTTTATTGGAAGCGAGGCTGGATAGGTTATAGTGAGTGTTTTTAGGTGCTGCTGCAGCTAGGTACAAGCAAATCTCATAAACAAAGACCTTTTTAAATGTGAAAACAGTGGAAACTTATTCAAGATTTGAGTTTGGGCAACACTGAAATATAACAGGCGACACATCGGAATTAATTTATTCACGGCCACATTAAGTGAAATTATTAACTTTACCGATTATCCATCTGATTATCCGTCCTGCTGCGAGCGAACAACTTCTATCAGTGGTGACTGTATATAAAAGTAAAATATAGGCTATAGCTAATGACCTCCTGACACTCAGCTCAACGGGTGAGGAGAACATCATAGGTGGAGACAACTCTCGGCGGAGACGCTCAGAGAGAAAGTCAACAGCAGCGGATCAGCTGATCTCTCCCTCCGTACAAACGCTCCGTTCTGATCCAGCTCCACTGGACTTTCAATGTAAAGGTGACGCAGCTGTAAATGAGTTAAATGGTGAAACAGCGGCGCCCTTATATCCGATTTTATGATTAAACTCTGAACATAACAGGTTATGAGCTAAGCATAAGTTACCTGTGGACCTGTAGTTTATAGTCACACAGTAGGTTATGTTAATAGACAAGCATCTATGGGACGCTTTTAGCTATTTCATTTAAAACAAATCAGCTCAGCAAAGATGGGAAATAATATCTAATCATAATTAATTCGAGAATGGACGAGAATTAATGCACGTGAGTCTGGCCGCAATAGCGGATCAGATCGGACCATCAGGTCTTTAAGAACTGTAGCAGGAATTAAGCACTTTCAGAGGTTTTGTTCATTCACTAGAACTTGTACAAAACAGACCCGGCTTCTAATTGAGACCGGCTTTTATTTGCTGAAACCTGGAGACAGACCTGACCCAGTGCAACCGGCATCTCCCTTTTCGCCTTTTTTCCCCCCTCCTTTTTGAGAATTTACAGTAGGCTACATATGATGGTCTGGGAGACGCTGTGCGCTAGGCTACTGTAGGGGGATGAGAAGGCTCGTGGTTCAAATGATACTTGATCTAAAAAAGCTCTGTCTGACCAGATGGGGGGGGTTACAATAGCCTATCCTCCAGTCTTTAGGAGCATCATTAAAAAAAAAGAAAAAAAAAAAGCGATGGTCACGGTGGAGCTGAGAAGAGCGGAGTTGCACTGCTGCAGCTGATCAGCTGACATGTGGTCAAGACACAGACTTGTCCAGGACTTCAAACTCAGAGATTTCTGTCTTCAGACTGTCCTGACCTGTCCCTCGACATCACACAGGGACAAATCACTTTATGCTGTGATTTAAGTAGGCTATTAAATACAGTAGCCTAGGCTAATCTTAATTTCGATTAATTAGCCTAATTACAAAGCCTCTAATTAATTAGATTAAATCGAGTCCAGGCCCTATAATATTGTCCTACTGACGACGACTGCAGTGAAGTTAGTTTGAAGTTGGATATTTGACAGACATTCGCTCACTCACTCGCTTCTCAATACATTAAAAATCCATATAAAATATAAGATGTGTTCAAATGCAATAAAACAGGTGTGTGTCATAGAGGAGGCTTAGCTCTACCATCCTGTGTTGATTTTGAGTCAACAGGTCACATGACCTGGAGTTATTGAGCTCTAATGCTCATATTTACAGTATAAAATAAATCAAAAATCCATATAAAATATTACATTTGTTTAAATGCAATAAAAACAAGTGGGTGTCATAGAGGAGGCTTAGCTCTACCATCCTGTGTTGATTTTGAGCCAACAGGTCACATGACCTGGGAGTTATTGAGCTATAATGCTCATATTTACTGTATAAAATATATTAAAAATTCATTTAAAATAGTAAATGTGTTTAAATGCAATAAAAACAGGTGTGTGTCATAGAGGAGGCTCACCTCTGCCATTCTGTGTTGATTTTGAGCCAACAGGTCACATGAATTTTTTTATATATTTTATACAGTAAATATGGGCGTTAGAGCTCAATAACTCCTAGGTCATGTGACCTGTTGACTCAAAATCAACACAGGACAGAAGATCCAAGTCTCCTCTATGACACTCACCTGTTTTAATAGCATTTAAACACAAATAATATTTTATATGAATTTTGTATGTATTTTATACAGTAAATATGAGCATTATAGCACAATAACTCCCAGGTCATGTGACCTGTTGACTCAAAATCAACACAGGAGGGTAGAGCTAAGCCTCCTCTATGACACACACCTGTTTTTATTGTATTTGAACACATCTTATATTTTATATGGATTTTTAATGTGTTGAGAAGGAGTGAATGTCTGTCAAATATCCAACTTAAAACTAACTTCACTGCAGTCTGACGACGGCGTAGTAGCAACGACGTGTGTTTCACAAGTCAATGGTGGCGACGTTAGTTTCACACGTCGTTTCACACGTTTGTGGTGACGACGTACTTAGTTCAGACGTCCTGAGCAGGCGTAAATTTGTTGGTAATTCTAACATACGCCGCCGTCACGTCGCCGCCGTCACACGTTCCTTCAGTGCACTCGCCGTGACGTCGCCGCCGGTCTCTCATCTGCTGTCCCATCCACTCCCATTCAAAAATCCACACGTTCAGACGGCGACGGGAGGGGAGGTTGCTCCTTCTCCTTCTCCTGGTAATCCATGATTTGGCACAATAAACTCGCCATACGCAGCCGGAAGTTGATCTGCCCGGTGTGCACCACTACGCGTAACGTGACGCGTAGTGTAACTTAGTTGTTCTGTGTTGCATTTTCATTTTCATCCAGTAGATGGTGCAGTCGATCCAATACGAGATACAGATATATAGGCTGTTGCATGACATGATTTATTTGTTCAATGAAGACAGAGAGAATAATCCGTGTCCCAGCTGGCCACAGCGGCCGGCCGGAGCCACTCTCTCCACACCTTGCGTCTGAGCCGCTGTGGACCGTGGTCCATATGCCATCCCCGGGTCGAGCTGCCTGCTCCGCGGGGCGGATCAGCAGCGTGACCCGGGGAACTCTGGTGCAGGGATGGCATATGGACCACGGAGCTCCGGCCGGGGGGTGGGGGGGAGCGGACGCAAGGTGTGGAGAGAGTTGCTCCGGGACCTGGCCGCTGTGGAGCGAAGTTTCCAAATATCATAATAACAAAACAATAGAAAAGTCAAAGACTTAATTTTCCACGTTATTCTGTTTTTGTTTTAAAACAGAATAACAGAAAGACAAAGTTGTTTTTTGTTTGTTTTTTGGTTTTGAAACGGAAAAACGAGGAAACCAAAATCAAATTACGGTCAAATTTTGATTGTCTTTTTGTTTTTGATCTTAAACAACACATTAACGCCGATGACAGACCGGAAATGTCTGAACTCCAAATAAAAGCCCAGTGACTCGTGTTATAGCCACAGACTGTATATGAATGGCCTATAAATACTTTTTTTCTTTGTAACTGTTGCACATGGATACATTTGAGCACATAGATACATTTTCACAGCTGTGTTTATTTTTTCACACAAGCTGATCGTTAACTAATCTTCCTCATGTACTGTTCTCCTCGCTCGTTCTCCTGATCCACCTGTTTGTGTACCTCTGTGTAGGCTCCACCGTGCCATGAGACAAACATGCAAGAAGTAGCGCAGTTTATTGTGTTTCACCGGCGAGGAGCTGTCATTACGCGCGACCATTACGCACGGCGATTCCCCTCATCTAAGCTGCCAATTAGAGTTTGGCGATATCAAGAGACGCAGTCACAAAGATAATTCATAGTTTTCATAGACGTGATCCACGGAGCTGGAGGATAAAACATTGGTTCAGCGACAAGACCGGACACTGCACAGAGCAGCAACCACGAAGACTTAGGTCATCTCACTGGTCATTAAGACACTGTCACGTTTTGAGCGATCACATCCAGCTCTCGCCGCTGTTTTTTTTTTTTCCGCCAGCATTTCAGTCATTGAAAACAGTCCCTGCCTGGAGAATCCCTCACCTAAACCAAGATAAAAGCTTTAGATGTCGTAGGAGGTGAAGCGTCCCCCCCCCCCGTAGATCCTCTGAATAAAATCGCAGCCGCAACAACAACAACATTCTGCAAACAAATATTGTGGGGGGTCGATTAAACGAGACAGCAGCCGACAGATAGGCTATGCTTAATGTTTGGGTGCAATAAAGTCACTGTTAACAAAATCAACATCTAATCTGTCCCTTCAAAATAAAGTTTGTAACGTGTCTGTTTGGAGCAGCTGCTGACACCTGTGCAGCTGCAGTGACAGTTTCCTCATCACTAACCTGAGCCACCATCAGATCCTCCCTCGTTCACGTCGTGACGACCGGACATGTCTTTTGGACATATAGGCCTATTGTATATTCTGTGTTTTTCCTCACTTTAACCGTCTCGTTTCAGTTTTTGCTGGTCAACCTGCATCTGGTGCACACCAGCTGTTTCTCTCGCGCTTATTGCTCACTCGCTCAGTCTCAGTCCGCATATAATGAGCCTATTTTAAAAAGGAAAAAACACAGACGCGCAAATTGAAATGACCTAGGCCTATAGTGTCTAACAATTCAATGACCACAGCTGATCACCAGCTTGTCTGGCCCCACCTGTCACGTCTCTGTGAACACAACTATGGGCTTCTTTTTTTTTTCTTCTTCTTTTTTTTTTAATATTTTTTTTTTATAATTAATAAAGAATTAATGTTCGTGAGTCCGGCCGCATCGGGTCCATGCTCCAACACTGGTCGGACCTGGTCGGGTCTTTGCTCATGTATTTGCTCAAACTTGGAGCCAGACCCGGCCCTATAGGAGACCAGAGTCTGGTTGAGTCCCAGCTTTTATTTGAGAACGGTAGCCGGTAAGGGGGGAGGGGGGGGCGGCGGCGACGTGTCTAATTTAATGACCAGTGAGTTGACAAGTCTTGGTGGTTGCTGCTCTGTGCAGTGTCCCGTCTTGTCCTTGACCCAATGTTTTACCCTCCAGCTCCACGGATCACGTCTCTAAAAATGTATGATCTTTGTGACTGCGTGCAAACTTCCGGGTCACGTAAACCCCACAAATTAAATATTAAAATCAAATTCAGTCCTGCTGCCTGTTTTTCCATTTCGTATTTTTGATTGAGCCTAAAATTGAAATATGAAAAACCAAACATTTTTTTGTTTTTTGTGTTAGATTAAAAAACAAAAAACAAAATAATCTGTCACTTTTTCATTTTTTGATTTTTGATTTCTAATTGAAAATCGAATGGCCGCAAAGTACACGGACCTACACGGACCCAGCTGGAGATGTGCGTTAGGTTTGTGCACCTGAATAGCTGCACAGAGGCTGCAACACTGTCCCGGCCGAGTTTTTTTTTTTTTACACTTTATTAATAATTATATAGGTACTGTAACAAAACTGTCGAGCCATCAGGAAGGTTGAAATTGAAATATCAATGCAGAATCAGTGTCAACCATGGAGCATAAAAAGACATGACATCACTGAGCCTCCTCCTGTCTATAATATAATTATCTCATGGGTCTTTTCCTTTCTCCTTTTCCTTCTCCTTTTTCTCCTCCTTCTGCTTCTTCTTCTCCTTCTTCATTTCGTCCGGCAGGCAAAGTCTGGCTCACTGCTGCCTCCCCTGGTTGACTAAAATAAAAAGTCCAATTACATTACACGTCAAGTGAGGCGCAGTGTTGCACGCGCTGCAAATCCACTTCCGGCCGCGCAGCAACAGAGCCTGCGAACGCACGTGTGTGTGAACGCCAGGGGTGTAGCACCAAATTCTGGGCCCTGTACACTCTCAATGTCAGTGGGCCCCTATCCATGCCCGCGAGGCGTGTGAGAGAAAAAAAAAGGGGGGGGGGGTGTATTTATACAATCTACTACAATCAACTACAATCAGATCAGATTATATTGATGAGTGGTTCTGAATTGAGCCATTTTTCAGTCAGATTGAGAAGAATAGCTAATTGTTTTTCTATGTTCTCACCACCCAGACCTATCTCTTTCTCTCTCTATCTATCTATCTGTGGCAAAAATCAGAATCACAATCATTTTTGATTGATAGTGAGATCACAGTTATTTAACATGATTATTCATTGGCTTTGGTAACATCATGAATTTATTGAACATTGACAATAGCTTTTAAGCACAGCACTGCACCGCAATGCTAAGGCTTTAGACAAAAATAATAAATTGCGTTATTGCTCAATTAATATATTACTAGTGTGCACTTGAGCCTACAGTGATATTGGTATGTTATTTACATGTTGATATATGCAGCAGCAATATTGCTAGATGGATCATTCATTAAATCTCAGCACGGAGTTTCACTTTCAGCTCTGCTGTGTTAGTAGACAAAATGCTATAGCACACACACTGAACCAAAAGGCTAACTTACTTTAAACTTCAGGTAAGGGACCGTTCGTTATTTATGGAATGGGCCACCGGAGGAAAATGGGGGGGGGTCATGTCATAATATTCTTTGTTGAGGGGTGGGTCCACTAAAAAAAAAAGGTCAGTGAGGGGGGGTCATTCAACATTTTGTCTGGAGGACACTGCAATGCCCGCAGAAAACAAAAACAAAACAAAAACGGGACATTTGTAAGCTGCAAGCACTGATGACAATGAGAGCAACGGCCCCCGAATCACAACGTTATTTTATGTTGCCCTGATCTGCCCTGAGTTGGTTTCGAACCCGGGTCTCCCGCACCGCAGGCGACGATGCTAACCGCTTCGCCAAGAACTCAATAAGGGTTCTGCCCGCGGCTTAGCACGTCTTTTATGGGTGAGTGAGTTAAACTTCAGTACCATACAGAGGCTACGCTGCCTGCCTGCCTCATTGCGTAACTCTACATAGTCTGAGCAGCATGTACGTTCACGTTGCTTTTGTGAATTGTAAACAAACAGTCGCCCCCTCGGTTTTCGCGTCCAGCAGTTTAGCGGCTAATTCAACTGCAGTGATGGATAACTGTACCGGAGACAACTTCATGAACTACATTTGAGGAATAAACGGCAGCTTTTACCTGACGGGAGACCGACGCCTGAGCTACGGTAGCTAACAGCTAGCTGGTTTTACGTACTTTCTCTCTCTCTCTTTCCCTCTCTTTCTTACACACACACACACACACACACACACACACACACACACACAGTTGTCTGTCATATCTGTCGTAAACCTTGTAATAATACGTTGTTGTTGAGTACGGTTCACATTATTGTTGCTTCGGTTTGAGTGTGGATTAATTGTTAATGGCTTGTTGTGTAATGTGAGCTGGTCCAAAATCGCGGTTATGTTATTGATGAGTTGGGTTTTAATAACAGCTGATAAATGGCATGGATTGATGAGAAGGTGTTGCACACATGGTTGTCAAAATGAAATGATGTAGTGTCACGCGCTACGTGATGCGATGTCACGTGTCGATGGCTGGGGGGGGGGGGGGGGGGACCCTGCATTAAGCCTTATCTTTTGATAAGGCTTAATGCAGGGTCATGTTAAAATTTACTGACTCCGACAGGGGGGTCATGTAAAAAAAAAAAAAAGTCCTGTGAATCCCTCCGGTGGCACTGATGATAAATAACGAACAGTCCCTAAACAACTCATAGTTAGACAGCAATTCTACCAGTCAGCACCACTCTCTCTCTTTCTCTCTCTCCACCTCGCGAACCAATATACCAACGTAAGGGGGGGTCGGAGGGGGGAGCTCGCCTTTGAATACTTGAACAACGATCTCACCTTGTCTTTGCTCATCTCTAATCTCATCTTCAGAAGAGCTGCCAGGACTGACCACTGCTGCTTCTGCTGCTCCAGCTGCTGCGGCTGCACCACTCTCTGTTTCTGAAACTGGTTAATATTGACAACTAACGTTAGCTGGCCTGTAATTGTCTTTATACTTACAGCCGCAAGCAGCCTGGTTGGCAGCTAGCTAAGCTAAAGACTTCACGTGAGCATACAAATATAAGCAGCAGCTGTCTGGAGTGGACTATGTTAACTTTAATTGGACTTTGCATGACAAGCTAACTTGGTTCACCTTTGGGAAAGAAAGCAGTCAGCAGCTGCCTCCCCTCGTTCTGCCGTCTTTCTTTTTGTTTCCTCTCTTTCTTTTTCTGATAGCCCGATTTATGTTTTTTGGGCAGCATGATGTCCTGCACACAGGTCTCTGATCTGGGCGCACTGTCTGACCTGACACTTGTTGCCGGTCGCTGTTGGGCGGACTAAACCATTTTGCATCTCCAAGAGGGGGGCCCCAGAATGTCTAATATGTTGGGAGAACTGTGACATTAAGTTCATTCTCTCATTTGATGTTATCAATATATTTGAAATAAATTATGACACCAATTAATTGGAGGGCCCAATTCATTCGAAATAAAAACATCACAAAAAAAAAAAAAAAAAAATCAGGATTTTCATGGGCCCCTCTCTCTACTCGGGCCCTGGGTAGTCAGGTCCACTTTTCCCCCCACTACCACGCCCATGGTGAACGCGTAACATAATTTGTCAAACAGTGACTGACAGACGTGCACACGCTGCTTCATACGTACGCCGCTTTTGTCACGCGTGAAATACAACCTGCGCGTAACAACGCACGCACGCACGCACGCGTAACAAAGTAACCATGCGTGCACACACACGTCGCTGTGCGTCTTTCCAGTTGTTTTGACTTTGATTTCACCCCATACACACACACACACACACACAC
>NW_028220645.1:0-15430 GCF_045865225.1 Trachurus japonicus | reverse complement strand
TTGATCAGGCATTAAACAGGTGGCTCACCTGTTCAGATAGGGCATGGAGGGTGTAACTGCTACTGGTCAAATAATGTGAAATAGCAGTTGCTTTTACATGTCTGCAATGATTGCCATTTAAATGCAATTATAGATAATAATAAATACTGCTTTCTGAAGAAATAAGTGTTGTGTAGTGTTGTATATAGTCAACAGGAAGGATTTTAGTAAGATATAAGTCATGAGCGAAAGTATGCACCACACAACCAGAAAAAAAAACGTAGGCAGGGCAAGTAAGAATTTAGATGGGGCAAGTAGATTTGAGAAGTACTTGCCCAATAGGGCAAGTAGGAAAAAACCTTAACGTTGGACCCTGCGTCACCACATTCACGCGCATCCCTTGGCTGCACACACAGCCCTTCATGCGGTTCTCTCTCCTCATTGGATAAAGGTTGTAGGATACAAGGAAAGTTTTCTCCTGACTGACAGACCCATGTTTCGGACCAAACACTCTATATAAGTGATTGCTGTCGGAAGATATAACTATTTAAGACTTATATTAACACAAACATTCCGCTTACTTCTGCTTTAACGATGATGATGACTAGGGCTGACCCAAAAAAATCGAAGCTTCGTTCGTTGCCATGGTAATCGTCAGACGTTATGATCGCGCACCCCCCCGGCCGTCGAAGCTTCGATTAAAATCGATTTTATGTCCGCGAAGCATCGATTATCAAAATATGATAATCGGGTCGGCCCTTATGATGACGAAGTATTTTGTTGACACCCCTTTTTTTCATGACGATAACGAGACGGTGACGAGATAAACATGGCTCTCTGATGACGAAAACATGACGAGACGTGTGAGTTTTCGTTGATGAGACGAGAACGGACGTAAATGTAACCCAGGTTAAAAATGTGTATTAAAAATATTTTATTGTGTATTAAAAACAGACATAATTGAGTTAAAAGCAGTAAATTAGTTCATTGTATATCTAAAACCAAGATGTTTGAACTAAAAACAGTGAAATTCATAGTGGATAAATTAATTAATTTAATATAATGTTTTGTTATTGATTAAAATACCGATATTCACTTACAAAGAAGAACCGAACTGTAATAGCAAAAGTTATGTGGAGTTTTAGTTTGAAAGAGCTGGTCGGAAGACGATCTTTTCATCCAATCGGAGGAGAAGCTCCCTCCCACTGACCCGATCGGAGCAGGTTCACTTCCTCTTGAAGCTGCTGGAAGGAGGAGAGCAAGCCACATTGAGCACGAGCCGACACGAGTCACGAAAAACACACTGTGGACGGTGGAAACAATAAAAAACACGGATGAAACACAGAGAAAACTGTTGGAGAAGATCCCCCGGACGACCAGGACCTGCGCGAGTGCAGTTGGAGGAGCCGCTCGGGAGGAGAAAAGCATCGGTGAGCAACCGATTCTAAATGCTAAATGCTAAATCGCTAATGCTAATAGCGGAACGAGCTAACCGTTAGCATACGAGCTAATGTCGGAGCGCTAGCTCCCTGTGCTAATTAGCTTCAGTGCAGACACACTAGATACATTCATGCTGAAGCATTTATCCAATATTTTAAAGGTTGCATAGGTGACGTTTATTTTCTCTTTTGTTTACTGTTTCTATGCACACTGAACTGTATTTTGTGTGTGTTTAGCACTTTATTTCTGAACTTTAAGCACATTTAGCCACAAGTTAAAAAACTGTGCACATTATATATTTTATTTTCTTAATGGCTAATGATATTTGTGTGAATATTACCATGTAAAGAGCACAGAATATGTTGATATTGGGTTTTTGAAAGGTTATTTCAATAACATGAGTAACATAATATGATGAATGACATAATTTGCTTATTTGAATGTTGTATATTTTATTGCTGATAATTGTAATGTCATATTACAACAGTAATTCAGTACAAATAATTATTCTCTATTGAAGTAGAGTTTGCCTAGATTTAACATGATTTATTTTCAATAATTCATTGAGAGTTAGAAAATGACAATGAATGCTCTGATCCTACTTATCGTAGGTCAGGTTTTTTTCGTTGGATACCATTGAGATACGGACCTACCTGGAAGTTGGAGTCAGTTGAAGTTGATGGCGAGCCAGACCCCGGAGAATCCTGAGAAACCGACGTCGTGGAATCTGAATCCTTTTGCACCAGTACACACACACCACCCACAAGTGAGGTGGGACTGATATTTCACCTATCTGGTGATAACTGACTGAACTGAACACTAGAAATTAAAGCAGCTGCAGAACTTTATTTTAGTTTTTAGTTTTCATACTTACCCGGGTAAGAGTGTTATAAATGTGTTATTAATGTGGTCTTCCCATCCTGCAATAAAAAGGGAAGCATCATTTGTTTCTTAAAGAGAATACAGTGTTTGTGTCGTTCCTGTGCATCGGTTGGTCAATCCTGGGCTCCGTAGTCGATCTTAGAGCTTCTGATGACTTTTTGGCCTATTATATCTAAATCCTATTCTTACTTTAAAGGGTTACACGTGTTACAACAAGTGGCGAGCCAGCCAGGAGCCTAGTTATTTGCCAAACGATCGCCTGGAACAAACCATTTCATTTTTATTTCATGATAATACACATTGCTAAAAAATGGAAGTCATTGATAAATTAGGTATTAAGGTTCCAAATGCAGTTATAGTGAGTGGGTTGACAGGATCAGAAAAAGATGAAGAGATTCTTGACTTTTTGCAAACCTATGGTTCAATCAATAGGGCTGAGAAGATAGATGACCCAACTACAGAGTTTCATACAAACCTGATAGTAGAGTATAACCATGGCACTGCTATGCAAGCGTTAGAACCTCTTTTGCCTCGTACTCACCCATCGTCAGTCAGTCCTGATGTCACCTTCCATGTTCGAGCCCTGGCAAGTGTCTACACACAAAAGGTAAGCAGTGATGTCACACAAACTTACCTGGACAAGCTGAAAGCAATCGCCAAACTCAGTGGAAAGGATTTTGAGCAGGTGTTAAAGGAGGTAATGTCACAAATAGAGGAATCTATTGAGGGTGCTGAGTCCAGTGAGCCTGTTACTTCCCCCCCACACTCACTGGAAGCTGAGAAGCCTGCACAGCCCAGCCAGCATGACGTTACATCACAGCTGTTGGTTGGTGCTCCCCCTCTCATTGATCTTGGTCCCCCTGATGTTAATCAGAGAACAACTGCTCCCACCTTTAACCCAAAGACACCTTCAACCCTGAGTCCCAGTGAGCTTAACCCACCTGAGGTGCAAAAGATAGTGGTGGAGCACATCGTGAGAAGTGAAGACAGACCCCCACACTCTCACTCTGCCCTGAGACTGAGAAGTTTCTCTGGGAAGATCCCTCGACCATACAGTGAGGTAGATTATGATACTTGGAGGTCCCATGTTGATTTGATGATGAAAGATATTTCTGTCTCTGACCTTGATAAAACTCGTAAAATCCTCGAGAGTCTTCTTGTTCCAGCTTCTGATGTCATCAGGCATCTCGGTCCTGAAGCGCCTCCTACGGCCTATCTGCAATTGTTAGACTCTGCGTTTGCCACAGTTGAAGATGGAGAAGAACTGTTTGTGCGGTTCATGAGCACATTCCAGGATTCTGGAGAAAGATCATCTACGTACCTGCAGCGCCTTCAGGTTGCCCTGGGTAACGCTGTACGCAGAGGAGGTGTCCCAGCACTGGACGGAGACAAACACCTACTCCGACAGTTTTGCAGGGGCTGTTGGGACAACGCCCTGCTTGCTGACCTCCACCTAGAACAGAAAAAACAGAGCCCTCCATCATTTGCTGAGCTTTTAAAGCTTTTACGCACTGAAGAAGAAAAGCAAGAAGCCAAGGTCATGAGAATGAAACAACACTTGGGTACCACAAAACAGAAAGCTGCGTCCCACGTGCAAACTGTGTGCAACTGCGGTGAGACCCAAGCTGAGTCTGATGCTAGTAGCATACATGAGCTAAGGAAGCAAGTTGCAGACCTGAAGAGTCAGCTAACATCCCTCATGAAAAAGAAAAACACAGCATCTCCCAACCAAGAAAAAGTGAAAGTGAAAGAAAAACAAAAACCTGACCATGCAACCACAGAAACCAACTTACCTTCTCATAGGATTGCAACTTCCAAGCCAAAGCCTTGGTACTGCTTTCGCTGTGGGGAGGATGGGCACATGGTTGCCACCTGTGAGTCTGATGCCAACCCTGCCCTGGTAGCAGCAAAAAGAAAAGAACTGAGACAACGGCAGCAGATGTGGGAATCACAGAACACCTCTCCTTTTCTTTTAAACTGAGCTCAGTTCCTGTCGCGGGACAGACAAGAACTGAGACTAATCAACCAGGTCCCCCTGAACCCAAACCGAAAGTCAAGCAACGTGCTATGCTAAAGCAGTCTCACACAAGAGCTCAACCCTTCAAGCTACCTAAAGGTTTGGTCGGTACAAAGAGCACAGCACGTGTGGAAGTGGAAGGGAGCCTCACGACATCCCTATTGGACACTGGCTCCCAAGTCACCACAGTCCCTCAATCGTTCCATCAGCAAAACCTTTCTGAGCATGAAATAAAGCCACTGTTCGACTTACTGGAAGTTCAAGGAGCCAATGGCCAGTGTGTACCTTACCTGGGATACATTGAGCTGAACATCACCTTTCCCAAAGAGTTCCTAGGAGTGGAAATTGAGGTACCAACACTCGCTTTGGTGGTTCCAGATGTTCACGCTGTCAATGATTCGCTCATGCTCGTAGGTACCAACACGCTCGATGTATTGTATGAGATGTACTGTGAAACGGCTTCTGAGACACAGCAACCGACAGCACATGGCTACAAAGCCGTTCTCAAAGTCCTTGAGCTGCGGCAGAGACAAAGTAAGGATGGAAACCTTGGGCTGGTGAAGATGCACGGCAAAGGCCCCCAGTTGGTCCCAGCGGGCCAAACCGTCGTCTTGGAAGGTTGTGTTGCAGCCAGTAGGTTCGCTACTGAGAAATCAGTGGTCCTGGAACATCCTTCCTCATCTTCGTTGCCAGGTGGTTTGCTGGTGAAAACCTGTCTTGTTGATTTGCCAACTAAACAGCCATGCAAAGTCCCAGTAATACTTACCAACGAGTCAGACCACGATGTTATCGTTCCTCAGAGGTGTATTATTGGTGAGATCAGTGCTTTTCAGAGAGTTTTCTCAAAAGAACAGGGTGTACTTACCTCAAGATCAGACTGTCCCCAGAAGTCCGACATCACGTTCAACTTCAGTGATTCTCCCATTCCCGCCGAATGGAAAGAGCACATCACAAAGAAACTGAACAGCATGCCAGACGTTTTTGCACAGAATGACCTTGATTTCGGCAGGACTGACCAAGTCAAGCATCAAATAAAGCTCTCCGATGAGACGCCGTTCAAACACAGAGCCCGCCCCATCCATCCCCATGACCTGGAAGCCGTCCGTAAGCATCTACAAGAACTGCTTCAAGCTGGAGTGATCAGAGAGTCTGACTCCTCATTCTCATCGCCTATAGTCGTGGTGAGGAAGAAGAACGGAGACGTCCGTCTCTGTATTGATTATAGGAAACTCAATCTCCAGACTGTGAAGGATGCTTACGCGCTCCCAAACCTGGAAGAAGCATTCTCGACACTCACCGGATCAAAGTGGTTTTCGGTCCTCGACCTGAAATCCGGTTATTATCAGATAGAGGTCGAAGAAGCAGATAAACCCAAAACCGCCTTCGTCTGTCCCATGGGGTTTTGGGAATTTAATCGGATGCCTCAAGGCGTCACAAACGCTCCGAGCACGTTCCAACGTCTAATGGAGAGATGTATGGGGGAGATGAATCTAAAAGAAGTTCTTGTGTTTCTGGATGACATCATTGTTTTTTCCAAAACATTGGAAGAGCACGAAGTGAGGCTGATGAAAGTTTTGACCCGTCTGCGAGAGTTCGGCCTAAAGCTCTCCCCGGAGAAATGCAAGTTTTTCCAAAAGTCAGTCAAGTATTTGGGGCATATCGTATCCCAGGACGGAGTGGGAACCGACCCCGGAAAAGTGGAAGCCCTGAAAAAATGGCCAAGACCTCAAGACCTGAAACAGCTAAGGTCTTTTCTCGGGTTTTCGGGGTACTACAGAAGATTCATAAAAGACTATTCCAGCATAGTCAGACCCCTCACTGACTTGACATCGGGTTATCCCCCACTACACAAAAACACCAAGCACAAGACACTGACTTACCAGACATACCACGATCCAAAGAAGCCATTCGGTGATCGCTGGACTGACAGCTGTGAGCTAGCGTTCAACACCATCATCGAGAAGCTCACCACAGCTCCTGTTCTCGGGTTCGCTGATCCCAAGGTGCCGTACGTCCTCCACACCGACGCCAGTACGACGGGCCTTGGGGCAGCCTTATACCAAGAACAAGATGGCCACATGCGAGTGATCGCGTACGCTAGCAGGGGCCTGTCGCGCAGCGAGTCAAGATACCCGGCGCACAAGCTAGAATTCCTAGCTTTAAAGTGGGCTGTTGTCGAAAAATTTAGTGATTACCTGTATGGTAACCAATTCACTGTCATAACCGACAGTAACCCCCTGACATACGTCCTTACCAGTGCCAAACTGGACGCCACCAGTTACAGATGGCTGGCAGCCCTCTCAACATTCACCTTCACGCTCCAATACCGGCCAGGTAAACTGAACTGTGATGCGGACGGTCTTTCTAGGAGGCCACACGGAGAACTCTCAAACGACCTGAAGTCCCAGAAAGAACAGGAGCGCATCGATCAGTTCACACGAACACATTTGGCTGAACTTGAGGGTGGTGTGAGCCAAGACACCGTGCACGCCATCTGTGAGAGGCATCTTGTTTGTGGCACACCAGATCGTGGAGACAGCGATGGAGGCATGGCGCTGGTGCAATCCCTAGCAACCTCTCCTGAAGCCCTGCCGGACAGTTTTGTGGTCGAGCATGGTGACTTACCCGGTCTCCCTCATCTGTCCGAGGTTGAAATCAGAGATGTGCAGCGAGCTGACCCCTGTCTCCGAGAGGTAATAGCTCAAATCGAAAGTGGAGAAAAGCTACCTCCAACGGTCAGAAAAGAACTTCCCGACATTCCCTTCCTTTTAAGGGAGCGGAATCGTCTCGAAATGCAAAATGAAGTACTGTACAGAAGACGTCAAGATAATGGCAGAGTCACATATCAACTTGTCTTACCTGAGGAGCTCCGGACGGTTGTTCTTCAGAGTCTTCACAATGATATGGGCCACCTAGGTACCGAACGTACCTTGGATTTGGTACGGACCAGATTTTTCTGGCCAAAGATGGCGGCTGATGTCGAAAGAAAAATCAAGACCTGCGAACGGTGCATCCGCAGAAAAGCACAACCAGAAAAGGCCGCACCGCTGGTGAACATAACATCCACCAGGCCTTTAGAGCTTGTTTGTATGGACTTCTTGTCTGTTGAGCCTGATAGAACCAATACGAAGGATATTCTGGTGATAACGGATCATTTTACGAAGTATGCAGTTGCCATACCAACGCCAAATCAGAAAGCTCAGACCGTCGCCAGGTGCCTTTGGGACAACTTCATGGTCCATTATGGAATCCCGGAGCGATTGCATAGCGACCAAGGACCTGACTTCGAGTCACGGACAATCAAAGAGCTCTGCAAAATTGCTGGAATCCGTAAAATCCGTACGACGCCCTATCATCCCAGAGGGAATCCAGTCGAACGTTTCAATAGAACGTTGCTGAGCATGCTGGGAACACTCGACAACAAAGACAAATCACAGTGGCGAAACTTTGTGAAACCTCTCGTACACGCGTACAACTGTACGAAGAATGATGTAACAGGGTTCACACCCTATGAACTCATGTTCGGACGTCAACCGAGGCTACCTGTCGATCTAGCCTTCGGGTTACCCTTGAAGGACGGTGAGTTCAAGTCCCACTCACAGTACGTTCAAAGACTAAAATCTCATCTGGAAGAGAGTTACAAGATAGCCACTCAAAACGCAGCAAAGACAGCAGCGAGGAACAAAGCAAGATTCGACAGCCGTGTCACTGCTTCTAAGTTGGAGGCAGGCGACAGGGTGTTGGTGAGAGCTGTCCGCCTGCGCGGCAAACACAAGCTTGCCGATAAGTGGGAGACGGATGTCTATGTGGTGGTGAAGCAAGCCGGAGATCTCCCAGTCTACACCCTCAGACCAGAGAACAAGGAAGGCCCCTTGCGAACCCTTCACAGAGACCTCGTACTTCCCTGTGGTTCTCTTCCACTGAGTATTGAAAGGCCAGATTTGCCAAAACCCCGCAAACCACGAACACGAAAGTCTGTTGAACAGTCTGAAGATGTACAAGATCAGTGCGACTCTGAGGATGACATTCCATACGAGTGGTTCAGAGAGCAGCCTGATAAAGAAATCACAAGATTTACAACTGTCTATGAAGTTCCTAGACCAAACATCCACCTTGAGACCCCTTCGCCAAAGAATGAGGGGAGGAACCTATCCGAACACTTACCTGTTGACGCTCCAGTTGGTGAAGAACACTTACCTGTTGACGCTCCAGTCGGTGAAGATCACTTACCTGTTGATGCTCCAACGAATGACGATCACTTACCTGATAATTCATGTGGCGACGTATGCAGCACCGAAGCAGGAGACCTACCTGAAGTTCTACCTGTTGCTTCGTCTCGCACAGAACCTGAAAAAGAAGTAAAGACTACGGACCCATCAGGTGAATACTTACCTACCAATGTCCCTGGATCCGCCGGAGATGTTCCTGCTGGAAAGGATGTCCCTGTTGGAAGAAAGGAAAGAGAGATTAATAATGGCTCAGGAGATTCCAGTGATACTGTGCGACGTTCAACCAGAAACAGAGAGAGGCCTGAACGGCTGCACTATTCACGCCTTGGCAGTCCACTCGTATCCATTGTTCAATCTCTGTTTCAAGGCCTGAGCACCGCTCTTACCGAAGTGCTATTGGAAGCCGAACAGACTAACCTGAACTCATCCTTCAACCTGTTATCGGACAACAGTTCCCATGCACAGAGGCGTGCATAGATTCAAGAGGGGAGGGTGTAACCCAGGTTAAAAATGTGTATTAAAAATATTTTATTGTGTATTAAAAACAGACATAATTGAGTTAAAAGCAGTAAATTAGTTCATTGTATATCTAAAACCAAGATGTTTGAACTAAAAACAGTGAAATTCATAGTGGATAAATTAATTAATTTAATATAATGTTTTGTTATTGATTAAAATACCGATATTCACTTACAAAGAAGAACCGAACTGTAATAGCAAAAGTTATGTGGAGTTTTAGTTTGAAAGAGCTGGTCGGAAGACGATCTTTTCATCCAATCGGAGGAGAAGCTCCCTCCCACTGACCCGATCGGAGCAGGTTCACTTCCTCTTGAAGCTGCTGGAAGGAGGAGAGCAAGCCACATTGAGCACGAGCCGACACGAGTCACGAAAAACACACTGTGGACGGTGGAAACAATAAAAAACACGGATGAAACACAGAGAAAACTGTTGGAGAAGATCCCCCGGACGACCAGGACCTGCGCGAGTGCAGTTGGAGGAGCCGCTCGGGAGGAGAAAAGCATCGGTGAGCAACCGATTCTAAATGCTAAATGCTAATGCTAATAGCGGAACGAGCTAACCGTTAGCATACGAGCTAATGTCGGAGCGCTAGCTCCCTGTGCTAATTAGCTTCAGTGCAGACACACTAGATACATTCATGCTGAAGCATTTATCCAATATTTTAAAGGTTGCATAGGTGACGTTTATTTTCTCTTTTGTTTACTGTTTCTATGCACACTGAACTGTATTTTGTGTGTGTTTAGCACTTTATTTCTGAACTTTAAGCACATTTAGCCACAAGTTAAAAAACTGTGCACATTATATATTTTATTTTCTTAATGGCTAATGATATTTGTGTGAATATTACTGTCGTGTTATTAAATAACTACGTGAGTCCAGCTGTAAGTATAGCGTGAATGTTTATTTACCTAACTCCCGTACACAACTGCCCGTCTCCCTGGCTACCTGTTCCCTAGGCTACGGTGCACCGGTGACGTCATCACTATGAACTGACATAGTTCTAAATGTACAGTTACACCACATCTCCCCTTTCTAGAATCAATGGGTAGACCGCCATTGATTCAGCAGGACCTTAGGGGGTTATTCTGCCCCTGTGGCTGGAAGGTCTGCTCCTATCTGGGTCATTCACACTCACAACAGACACACAGCCATTAACCTTAGCTTGTAACAATAAATTACAAATACAATAAAAATTCTGTCTGTCCTCACTCTAAACTGACATTTACATTCAAATCAAACACATTTTTTTTTCTCTTTTTTTTTTTTTAAATATCTCTCAGTCTTGTTAAAGTCTGTGATGAGAAAAATTTAAAAGCCGAACCGGGTCGGTCTTATCACAGCTCTCCCAGACCTGGTTCTGAGAGTAGGAGTAGATGGTGCTTCTGGAACGTTCTGCTGCAATGGTGCTGCTGCAGGTTGTTCTCTTGAAGGTCGGTCTGGAACACCTCCTCTGCTCAGGTGCTCAGCTGCATCACTGCTGCTCTGCTCCGGTGAGGGCTGCATGGTGATGAGATGACGACGGTTTCGCCTGATGATCCCGTGAGGTCCCTCCACCAGATATGAGCGGGGCGTGGTGTGGCTTCCGATGACAGCTCCAGCTGCTCTTTGGTCTGTGACCCACACGTTCTGCCCAGCAGTGAGTCTGTTGAGGTTCCGTGCACGGTGTCGCAGATTGTAGCGTTGTGCATCTTTCATCTTCCTCTCCTTTTCCTTCAGCAGTACAGTGTCTCCATCAGGAAGAGCAGGATCTAACAAAGCAGGAAGAATAGGCACAGTGGTACGAAGCCTCCTCCCCATGAGAAGTTGAGCTGGACTGTATCCATTTTGAAGTGGGGTTGCCCTGTATGAAAGCAGAGCAAGGTAGGGGTCATCTGACTTCTTTAGGAGCCCTTTCACTGTCTGTACTGCACGTTCAGCTTCAGCATTTCCCTGGGGGTATTTTGGGCTGCTGGTCACATGATGAAACCCATAGGACTCTGCAAACTCTGCAAAGGCTGCTCCTGAGAACTGTGGCCCGTTATCAGTGACTAGGGTCTCACAGATCCCGTGACGTGCAAAAATTGACTTCAGGTGGTGGATTACATCATTAGACCTTGTGGGGGTTAGCAGGGCGATCTCCACATATCTTGACGCGTAGTCCACCACTAGCAGGTAGGTCTTGCTCCCTAGCATGAACAAATCTGCTCCACATTTCTGCCATGGCCGGCCTGGGTACGGTGTTGGCATCAGCGGCTCCCTGTGGTTCTGTCTCTCCTGGCAACATGCTCTGCAGTTAAGAACCAACTCGTTCAGCTGCTGGCTCAGCCCTGGCCACCATACTGACTGTTGCGCCCTCTCTCTACACTTGACCACGCCCTGATGACCTTCGTGCAGCTTGACGAGGATGTCATTTCTCATTGTTGAGGGAATTACAAGTCTTTGTCCTTTAAGTAGGAGACCATCCTGGACTGTGAGAAGAGCACGTTCACTCCAGTACAGCTTGAGTGCAGGTTCGTTGGTGCCATGGGCTGGCCATCCTTCTGCACACAGCTGCATCACACGTGCACACACACTGTCCCTCTGCAGCTGCTCTTTCAGCTCTTCCAGGTAGGCAGTGCTCGCAGGTAGGTTTTCCATTACCATGTCAACATAGATGTTAGTGTCTTCAAACAGCTCTTTGTCAGCCGGTGTTTCTCCTCTCTTGACTGGCGCTCGTGACAGTGTATCTGCTGTCCACAGACATTTCCCTGCCACATGAGAAATGGAGTAGGAGTAGCGCATCAGACGCATTCTGAAGCGTTGGATCCGAGGAGGTAGAGCATCCAGTGCTTGAGACCCCAGGAGACTCAAGAGAGGCTTGTGATCCGTCTCCAGCTGGAAGTGTTTCCCAATCAGGAAGTTGCGGAACCTCTCACAGGCCCAGGTCAGTCCCAATGCCTCCTTTTCCACTTGTGCGTATCTCTGCTCAGTTGGTGTGAGAGACCGCGACATGTAGGCTATTGGCCTCCACTCCTCATCCCATTTTTGGAGTAACACTCCTCCTAGCCCGTATGACGACGCGTCCGCTGAGACCTTGCATTCTCTGTTGGGGTCGTACATGGCTAGCACAGGTGGTGACGTCAGTGCATCCTTCAGATCTTGGAAAGCTTTGGCCTGCTCAACGCCCCACATCCAGCAGTTCTTTTTCGACAGGAGATCACGCAGAGGTTTGTCTCTCTCAGCCAGCTGTGGGATAAACTTGCCCAGCTGGTTTACCATCCCGAGAAAAGATCTTACTTCACTCACTGTCGTCAGCTCCTGCATCCTCTTCACAGCCTCTGTCTTGCCTGGGTCTGGGCTGATGCCACTGGCGGAGACCACATGACCTAGGAAGCTCACCTCTGACTTTGACAGGTCACATTTGTCACTGTTTAGGGTGATGCCTGCCTTTTGGATCTTCTCCAGCGCAGCATGCAGGCGAGCGTCATGCTCCTCTTGTGTACGACCCCAGACCAGCACATCATCTATGTGGCACACCACGCCCTCAAGCCCTTCTGTGACCTCTGTCACCATTCTGTTCTGAAAGTGTTCAGGAGCTGATGCTATGCCGAAGGGAAGCCGCTTGAAGTAAAAGCGCCCAAAGGGTGTGATGAAAGTTGTCAGTTTCGCTGAATTTTCTGTCAGGGGAATTTGCCAGAACCCCATATTTGCATCCAGCTTACTAAAAATTCTGGCTCCAGCCAGCATTCCAAGTGTTTCCTCCACTGATGGCAGGATAAACTTCTCTCGACACACTGACTCGTTCAGTTTGGTGAGATCAACACATATACGCACAGCACCTGTCTTCTTGGGCACCACCACAATGCCAGCACACCAGTCTGTCGGCTCCTCGACTCTGCATATCACCCCGAGGTCTTCCATGCGGGACAGTTCCTGCTTGACTTTGTCCATCAGTGGCAATGGGATCCTCCTTGGTGTTTTGAGTGAGAACGGTTGAGCCCCTGGTTTCAGCTTTATGGCATATGGCTGGCGCAATTCTCCAAGTCCACTGCACAGTTTTGGGTAAGTTTGCTTTAATGTCTCCATTGTGACACTGTCTAGGCGTGTAACCAGCCCCAGCCTACAGCTCACGGATCTTCCCAGCAAGGCAGTGTGCAGATGGCGAACAACATATAAATCCTCCATCTCTGCTTTCTCACCTCTCCTCAGCAGCAGCCTGGCGACGCCGACAACATCAAGTGGACTCCTCCCAGGTCCCAGGAGTGGCTTTGTTGATTTTCGGAGCATTGGTGGATTGTTCTTATATATCTCCAGGAATACAGTGTGTGGCAGGACTGTGACGTCGGCACCTGTGTCGATTTTGAATGTCACTTTGCTGTCATGGATGTCTATATTGACCATCCAGGGATCACCATCTGTTGTGATGCTGCCAAGGAAGATAGCATCCTCTTCCTCTTCTTCAACCTCATGCACAGATTTTGGTGCCCTGCACACACGACTGTAATGTCCCTTTCTGCCACATGCATGACATTTAACTTCTTTTGCAGGACAATCTCTTGGTGGATGTGATGAAGAACTGCCACATTTTTGACACTGCGACTGTGAAGATGATTTTCCTTTGCTGTACTGGGCATTGTGTGGCTTATTAGCATGCTGAGGTTTGTTTTTAGCATTCTTGCTGTGCACTCTGACTCTATCCACAGATTTAGCATCACTTGCTTGTGCTCTGGTGTCACCTCGCAGAGAAGCTTGCTGCTTTTTCACCTCCTCGCTTTGACGCGTCATCCTGACAGCTTTGTCCAAGGTGAGTTCTGCGTCCAGCTGCATGCGTTCAGACAGCCCCTTGTCCAACAGTCCAACGACGAGTCTGTCTCTGATTAGCTCGTCATGTAGCACCCCATAGTTGCAGTGTTCTGCTAGCGCATATAATGCAGTGACGAACGAATCCACTGGCTCTCCTTCTCTTTGTTTGCGCATGTTGAATTTAGCACGTTCGTAGATTACATTTTTCTTGACCACGAAGAAACTTTGAAATCCATCACGTACCCCCTTGTAAGTGTGTCTTTCAGGTAGAGTAAGCCCACGTAGGATGTCATCCGCCTCGTCCCCCATGCAGTATATCAGTGTGTTGACTTGATTCTCGTCGGAGCTTACGTTCAGATTGCTTGCCAGGCGAAATCTTTCAAACCTCCGGATCCATTTGTCCCACTCTTGCGGCTTTGAAAAGTCGAAGGACTCCGGTGGCTGGATATTAAACGTAGCGCACGGCCCCCCGGCGACTCTCTGTGCTGCCGTTGAAGCTGCCGTTGCTGCTGCCGTTAGCTCCCTGCTGCTACCGTTAGCGTCTCCTCCGTGGCTCATCCTGTCCTCCACTTTCTTTCCGTTGCAGGTGTAAACGAAACGATCCTCTTTTTTTTTTTCTTTCGTCGGGCTTCTTCTCTCCACGCCAACTACAGGACTTCTGACACCATGTCGTGTTATTAAATAACTACGTGAGTCCAGCTGTAAGTATAGCGTGAATGTTTATTTACCTAACTCCCGTACACAACTGCCCGTCTCCCTGGCTACCTGTTCCCTAGGCTACGGTGCACCGGTGACGTCATCACTATGAACTGACATAGTTCTAAATGTACAGTTACACCACAATTACCATGTAAAGAGCACAGAATATGTTGATATTGGGTTTTTGAAAGGTTATTTCAATAACATGAGTAACATAATATGATGAATGACATAATTTGCTTATTTGAATGTTGTATATTTTATTGCTGATAATTGTAATGTCATATTACAACAGTAATTCAGTACAAATAATTATTCTCTATTGAAGTAGAGTTTGCCTAGATTTAACATGATTTATTTTCAATAATTCATTGAGAGTTAGAAAATGACAATGAATGCTCTGATCCTACTTATCGTAGGTCAGGTTTTTTTCGTTGGATACCATTGAGATACGGACCTACCTGGAAGTTGGAGTCAGTTGAAGTTGATGGCGAGCCAGACCCCGGAGAATCCTGAGAAACCGACGTTGTGGAATCTGAATCCTTTTGCACCAGTACACACACACCACCCACAAGTGAGGTGGGACTGATATTTCACCTATCTGGTGATAACTGACTGAACTGAACACTAGAAATTAAAGCAGCTGCAGAACTTTATTTTAGTTTTTAGTTTTCATACTTACCCGGGTAAGAGTGTTATAAATGTGTTATTAATGTGGTCTTCCCATCCTGCAATAAAAAGGGAAGCATCATTTGTTTCTTAAAGAGAATACAGTGTTTGTGTCGTTCCTGAGCATCGGTTGGTCAATCCTGGGCTCTGTAGTCGACCTTAGAGCTTCTGATGACTTTTTGGCCTATTATATCTAAATCCTATTCTTACTTTAAAGGGTTACACGTGTTACATA
>NW_028220644.1:0-1009 GCF_045865225.1 Trachurus japonicus | reverse complement strand
ATGCAAGATGTTAAAGAGGAACTACAAAATTTCCTCTGGGAAATTTTGATAGGGCCACGGGGGCTACTGCCAGTGTAGGTACCAGATGTGTTCGGCTGCCAGATCGGCTCGGATGCCTGTGCTTGCAAATTATGTCACGCATGCCACAAAGCGTGATTGGTTGTAGCTCGGAAAGTTGGAGGAAACTATAGAAACACAGTTTTTGTACTGATGCACAATGTCACTTTGCCCCAAGGACTGGGCACTGGCCCCTACAGCTATTCAGCAATCACACCCAGCACTACAGCACTACTGTACAGTTACACACTGTTTACAGTATGTCTTCATCTTGCTTTTCTTGGCAGCACTAATGCCTACGCCTATGATGCCTATGACCTTTTCATTTTCCGCTGTCAGTCTCAACATTAAGATTGGAATCAATCAATCATAAACTCTATGTTATAAACAAAAAGCAGAATAAGCAACATAATAAATTATCACAATGAACAGCAATATCTTATACTCTTACCCAGTAGTTAGAGCTCAGCTCTGTACAATAAACATCTCAGTGTTTTGGGTAACAGTCAATGTATACAGAATAACCAGAACAAGCATGACTCGAATGGTGAAATTGAGAACAATAACAATCTTACACCATTTTCTTTATTTACTAGACAGAACACTGGGATGTTTGCTGTACATAGTTGATTAAGAGCCTTAGTCAGAAGTTAATGCTTATAGCTTTTCACAGTGAACATAGGAGTGGTTAAGAGCTTTTCACAGTGATTGACATTACCACAATTCAATGACCATTGGGGAGCACACAGGGTGGCCAGTCAGATTTCATTTATCAGATTTATGCTACATTTATACCTTAATTAAACAGCTTTGGGGTAATTGTGACAGTTTAATAAATGGCTGAATTTGTTACCAGGGATATTGGAGACTCTTGTAAGATGTAAGATCTTACAAGAGTTAGATCAGTGAGATCAAAGCCTCTGATCCGGTGTCACCGTAACACAAATGCGCC
>NW_028220643.1:0-24654 GCF_045865225.1 Trachurus japonicus | reverse complement strand
TAAACTCTAGACAAATTATTTTCTCCAGTTTTGTAGCCACACTTGTCTTCTGGCTAAAAATTTCTGGTCAAAAATGCAAAGAGACTTAGATTAATAATTTAAAATATTTTTTTAAATTGCAGCCAGGGAGCTCTCTGCTCTCATGTCTAGCCCCATGCATTTTTTCACAGCAAGCAGGTGAAGTTGCTCAACTTTTGTAACTTCTCCACAACTCTGTCTGTAGTCCAGTTGGTAATGGTTGGCCGCTTGCCAACCCCAAGGTCACTAGTTTGAATCCAGGCTGAGCAATCTTGTTATGTGATGTTGAATTTCTGTTCCCCTTCCACCCACCATCTATTGGTTTCAGGTGTTCGTTATTTAAGAGACGCAATTAATTGGCTTCTGCCACCGTTTTGCAGCACATCATCACATTTTACAATGGCATACATGCTTATGTCTGTGCTCTACTGTGGCGAAGTGGGCAGAGTATAATAAGGTTTATTGATCATGCGGTCATGGGTTCGATTCTGCCTCATTTCAATGTCTTTACTTTCTGCTAGAGACTTTCATTCTAAATTTTGATTTGTAGACAAACTTTCTAATGGCTCATTTAATTTTTGATGCTTTTTTTAAAGCATCATTGAAAAATCTTCACATTCATCAAAGTCTCCAACCTCTACTTCAATTGGAAGTGTTGGGTATGGCCTAGTGGATAAGGTTCCTGCATCCCAACCACAAGGTCACAGGTTTATATCCCAACCTGAGCAGTCTTGTTAGTGGTGTCAGCCACTTTGAACTTTTAAACCACATACCACTTGGGCTGGTCACATTGATCAAACTTGATAATGCATATGCGGCACCCACCTATTCTTCTTTACCTCTTTCATCTTGGTTTGTGTTAACATGTTTCTTGTTTATACCATCTGCACTATGATTGGATTTGCACTGGTACTACAGCTTTGGGCTCGTTAACTTCAGAGTGAGACAGAGTGCAGGTTTCATCAACAGACAAAAGTCTGCCAATTGTGTGTACACTGTGGCCTAGAGGCAGAGTTAAAGTCTGCTGAGCATGAGGTTGTTGGGTTCGATACCTACCTTGGTATACCATGTTTTGATATGGTGATCACTGCTTGCACTAATTGCTAATTCTGCAACAGCGTTCAGCCCTGCTTTCAGCATTCACTATGCATTTCCATCAGGAAATGCTACTTTATCTAGTTAGGTGTGAATGCTGGAAGCATTCACACTATTGTTATTCGGTCTTCGGCCATTGTCTTGGCCTTTCTTCGTCATGTAACTAGTCCCTTCCAAATACTTTGTGGCTATTTCCATCCCATCCCATCCATTCCCATTGTCGCCGGCCGCTTAATCCGAGTCCGGGGTCGCGGGAGGAGGGCAGGCAGGCGGAGCAGGGAACCCCACAGAACTTCCCTCTCCCCTGACACTTCCTCCAGCTCTTCCAGGGGGGACCCCAAAAGGCGTTCCCAGGCCAGCCGAAGCGACGTAGTCACTCCAGCGATGTCCTGGGTCTTCCTCGGTGGCCTCCTCCCGGTGGGACATGACGGAACACCTCACGAGGGAGGCGTTCCAGGGGGCATCCTATAAATGGTGCCCGGAGGCCACCTCAGCCTGGCCTCCCTCTCGATGTTGGGAGGCGAGCAGCGGCTCTACTCCGAGCTTCCTCCCGGGGGTGACAGAGCTATCACCCTATCTTCTAAGGGAGCGCCCCCCGCCAACCCTGCGGAAGGGAGGAAACTCATTTCGGTCCGCTTGTATCCGGGATCCAGTTCTTTTCGGTCATGACCACAGAGTTCATGACCATAGGTGAGGTGTTGAGCAAACGTTTAGATCGGACCGGTAAATCGAGAGCTTTGCCTTTCGGCTCAGACTCCTTCTTCACCACGACGGGGACCGATACAATGACCCGCATTACTGCGGCCGCCGCACCGATCCCGCCTGTCGGATCTCGCGCCTCCGGTTCTCCCCTCACTCGTGAACAAGACCCCAAGATACTTAAAACTCCTCCACCTGAGGCAGGAACTCTCCCCCGACCTGGTAGTGTGTGCAAGCCACCTTTTTCCGGTCGAGAACCCTTGGCCTCTGACCTTAGAGTGTGACTGATTCTCCATCCCAGCTGCTTCACACTCTGGCTGCAAATCCGCCCCAGTTTTGGGGCATGACTGAAGGTCCTGGCTCGAGGGAGCCAACAAGACACTATCATCCGCCAAAAAAAGCTGAGATAGAAGAGATGAAATCAAAGTGGCTTCCCCCCCCGAACCGTACCCCCTCCGGCACTTGGCTGCGCCTAGAAATTCTGTCCATTAAAAATTACTGAACAGATACCGGTGACAAAAGGGACAGCCCTGCCGGAGTCCAACATCGCACCTGGGGAACAGGGTCTGACTTTACTGCCGGCAATGCGAAACCAAGCTCCTGCTCCCGGGTCATTACAGGGACCGTACAGCCCTCAGCAGAGGGCCACCCGACCCACATACTCTCGGAAGACTCCTCCCACAGGATGCCCACGTGGGACACCTGGTTTCGAAAGCCTTCTCCACGGTCCACTAAAAACACATGTGGACTGTTGGGTGGGCAAATTCTCCACATGCGCCCTTCGTGCACCCTGCGGAGGGTTGTTGTTTTATTAGAGCGAATTGTTTGTGCTATTTCAAACAATTACTAATCATCAAAATGTTCAGCCTTTTCGGGGACAGTGGTTGTGCTATGTCTTTTCTCTTTTCTCAACTATTCGTTCTTTTTAGCACTATTCAACTTATTTCTCTGCATTTTTTTTCCCCCATAGAGGATGCATTGGAACAGTCTTGAAAACTCTTCAAATCTTCTTACTTCTTTCAGCCTTTTAAAGTGTTCCTCATACTTTCATAAGCTAGAGGACTTCATTCAAATTTCTGTGCTGTAGACAAACTTTTTAAGTATTCCTCTAGTGACTCAGGCTTATTGATATCCTTCAACAGTTTTCCTGATTATTTGGCTACCGCTTTTTTTAAAGTCTATTAAGTTTTTTGGACAAAATCCAGCTGTTTTATAAATGGGTGTGTGTTGCGTCTAACGAGCAGGGCCTTAGATGTGTTGTGACCATCATCGCGAAGGAGTAGAGAAGGGAATCGGACCAAAAACTCATTCAGGGATTTTTTTTTGGATTAAAATTGCCAGCACGGCCTCAAATTAAAACTCTTGGACACATGATTTTCCTCACTGGTTTGTAGCACACTTGTCGTGTCTCATTTGATGTCGTTTCAAAAACAGCAGACAGACTTACAGAATTGTCTCTATGAGCCTAAAAATTTGGTGGCAGCTAGACCAGGCTCCAGTGGCTCAATCCTCCTTCAATATAAAAGTTAGGAGCTGATTTTTTTAGAAAAAACAGAAATGCACCCCCTTTTCTACTTTGCGACCCCTGAGGAAAAGTTTTTGCCCTACAAAACATTTATATGCACATCAATTGTGCTCAGGAAGGTCTCCTTGGCCCCAGTAGTCATGGCTCACATTCTGATTAAGAGGTTTCGGTTCTCTTTTTCTCGGGCTGTTTTCGGGAAGCTGCTCAGAGCACAAATCTCTCTGCTACTGCTCTGCTCTGTGTGCAGTGGGACCAGCTGTTGGGGGCCAACTCGTTATCTAAGTCTATAAATAGAACAGTGCAGGTGCAGCCTGGCCCGCTCGTTAGAAATCGCCTGTTTGGTTTTTGGGTCATTTTCTCCAAAAACCACCAGGCCCGATTTCAACCAAACCCTTACTGCGTTGGGACTCACCTCGGACCCCCAGATGATATATCCGTGTTTGGAGGAAACTTTGAAGAAATTTTAATTTTTTGTGTCAAAAAAAAAAAAACGTAAGCCGCGCGCCTGGTCGTCTTTTTTAAAATCGCTCTGTATTGGTTTTTTGGTCATTTTCTCCAAAACCATCCGGCCCGATTTCAAACCAAACCTTCTGCGCGTTTGGACTTTCCCCTCGGACCCCCAGTTTGGATATATTCAGAGTTTGGAGAAAGAAATTGATGAAGAAATTTTAAAATTTTTGGTCAAAAAAAAAAAAAAATCGTAAGGCCGCGCGCCTGTCGTTTTTTTTTTGGTCATTTTCTCCAAAACCACCGGGGCCCCGATTTCAACCAAACCTTCTGCGTTGGGGGAGGGGAAACCTCCCCTCGGACCACCAGATGATAATATCCGAGTTTGGAGAAATTTTAATTTTTGGTCAAAAAAAAAAAACGTAAGCCGCGCGCCTGTCGTCTTTTTTAAAATCGCCTGTTTGGTTTTTGGTAATTTTGTCCAAAACCACCGGCCCGATTTCAACCAAACCATTCTGCGTTGGACTCCCCTCGGAGCCCCAAGATGATATTATCCGAGTTTGGAGATAATTTGATGAAATTTTTATTTTTGGTCAAAAAAAAAAAAAGTAAGCCGCGCGACCTGGTCGTTCTTTTTTTTAAAATCGCTGTTTGGTTTTTGGTCATTTTCTCCAAAACCACCGGGCCCGTGATTTCAACCTATACCTTCTGCGTTGGAACCTCCCCTCGGACCCTCAGATGAATATATCAGAGTTTTGTGAGAAATTTGAAAAAATTTTAATTTTTGGTCAAAAAATTGAAAACGTTTAAGCCGCGCGACTCGTCGTCTTTTGTAAAATCGCCTGTTTGGTTTTTGGTCTTTTTTTCCAAAACCCACCGGCCCGATTTCAACCATACCTTCTGCGTTGGACTCCCCTCGGTCCCCCAGATGATATTATCCGAGTTTGGATAGATAATTTGAAGAAAATTTTAATTTTTGGTACAAAAAATAAGAAAACGTAAGCCGCGCGCCTGTCGACATTTTTAAATTCGCCTGTTTGGTTTTTGGTAATTTTCTCCAAAACCACCGGCTCCGATTTTCAACCAAACACTTCTGCGTTGGACTCCCCTCGGAAGCCCCAGGATGATATATCCGAGTTTGGAGTAAATTTTGAAGAAATTTTTAATTTTTTGTGTTTCAAAAAAAAAAAAACGTAAGCCGCGCGCCTGTGTCTTTTTTAAAATCGCCTGTTTGGTTTTTGGTCATTTTCTCCAAAAACCACCGGCCCGATTTTCAAACAAACTTCTGCGTTGGACTCCCCTCGGACCACCAGATGATATATCCGAGTTTTGGAGGTAATAAACTTGGATATGAAAGATATTTTAATTTTTTGTTTATTCGTCCAAAAAAAAAGGATAACGGTAAGCCGCGCTGTTGTGAATTCCTGCGTGTGAGGAGTACACGTCACAGTATGATGCTTCACGCAGGAGATGATGGACTGTTTGCGGCCTTTCCATGTGGCGCAGTGTGTTCAATAAACTTCGGTTGCAGTTACTGGTTGAGTTACCTCTCCTGCCGAGCACCAGTGCTTTCCTTCCATCTCTTTGTACTGTACAATCTAGTGTGCGTCGGTGATGATGTAAGTTACGTGATGAAATGAATGTTGTTTATTACTTCATGTGTGAAGTGAGAGAGCTAATAATTATTAGCAGGGTTGGTTTTATGTGTCGTTTGCTCGTGTAGCTTAGTTTTTTTAGCATGTCTTACCGAGCCACATAGAATACGGACAGGCCGTTCCGACATGTAACTCAGTTTTTTTATCATTATTCATACATTTATTTTCTTCTGTGAATGTTTATTTAGCGGTGTTTGGTTGTAGCTGCCCGTTCATTGAAGCTGCTATAAACAGTGAGGCTAGTGTGCTAAATTGACCGGGGATCGGTAAGCTGACGGGGTCTGTTTCTGTCTTGCTTGGTCACGTTGACCTGCCTGCTGCGCCAGGCCATTGTGTTGGATTAATGATCCTTACAGTGCCTCCTACTGGCGATTTGCAGTATGTACACGTTACTCACGTTCTGTTTGTAATTTTGTGTTATTCTATTACTAAATGCCACTGGTAGTTTAATTATTATTAATGCTACTGCAAAGTAAGTTATTAATAACTGTTTATTTATTGTTGTCACTTTTGCAGACATCACAAACCCGCCACACACAACTTACAAATGTACCATGAAGTGTCATGTTCCAATTGGATAGAGGTTCAATAAATTACATCTAAAGGAGGAGAAGTTGCTGCGTCTTCTCCTCCTGACCGGAGGATGAGGCCAGTTATATACACAGCCAGCGTTATCGTCACCGAAAAGCTGTTCCGTTTTACAAGTTGGTCCTTCGAGCCGGATTGTGTGTTATAACTGCGCCATGGGCAACTTCTAGTCAACCATGCAGCATGAAATCAATCTCCAGCTGCGTCCCGCCCAATGCAGGTCTCACCAACTCCCTAAGCACCTACATGACTTTGGTCATTGACGACCTTGGCTATCTGGGCTATACTGATACAGGACGAGATACTACTCATCAAGTGATAGATAGAAGCCGCACCAGGAAGAGCTTCCAGACTATAATTGTGCCTCATCTGGGTCAGGGAAAGATTTGAGGTTGGAAGGGATGGAAGCCCGCATGAAAGAACTTAACTAAGCAGAATTTGAAACAGCTACAGTCAAGGCCGTTCTGGACAGTGTTAATGGTAAAGCTCATCCCTCAAGCAGCATCCATTCTATTGAATCATTATCCTCTCCCGGAGCTCGAAGCCTTCCTCAATATTCAATCACAGTGATGGAGTGACAGGGCCCAGTGTATCACACCTTACGGATCATCGGATGAGTTGGAAATCTGGCTTGATGGAGGATATTGTCAATACTCTTGGGACAAACAGTGAGATCGCCCACCTACAGCAAAAGCCCACTTACAGCACGGAGAACTCAGCTCAACGGACTCAGGTCTGCCAGAGCTCTGCAGCCATCCGTCCAGGTAGCCTATCAACAACCGCCTGGATCTCAGTGAGATCTACTCATAATTCAGCTACCCTAGCTGGATTGCGCCAGAGTTTCTACAGGCTGCCTGCAAGTTCAGTCTGCTCACCACACTCCGCTTGCACAGCGATTGTATGTACACCTTCTCCGCCCATCCAGCATGGCAGGTCAGCACCGTCCAGCCGGGGCATCAACCAGCTCAACAGGCACCTACTGACAGTGTTTTCTGCCAGATCAAGCCTGCAGCCCTGCTGACACATTCACCTGCCCTGTATACACCTCAGCCAGCCCAAACCTGCAACCTCCACAGTTACTCAAGTTATGCACACAGCTCTTCCCCACAACTGCACAGCTAGCAGAGTTATCCTCAATCTGTCCAGCATACTGACCAACTACATCAACCTGGAACCACCGCTTGGGATATTCAACCTGCTTCATTCAAACCAACAAGGGCACAAGGCCAGACTCTCTGTGCTATCCCTCCTTTATCAGCCACCTACTGATCACGGAGCAGTCTACTCCACTTTCCACAGACTCGGATATCCCCCTGTAGCCCAACCCCAGCCTATACCTGTTCTGGACCTGCAATCAGCTGCACACTACTCACAGCTTACGCCCATTGGTTGCTCCACCTACAGCACCAGGATTAACATCTCTCCCTTACAACAATCCTGCAACTTTCTCACGTTGAAACAGAAATGGCGAATTGCTTGCTTCATACGGTATTCCTAAGCCCAAGCTGCCTCTCTTCAGTTCCGGACGGGGAGAGTGACTTTCATCATGCTGGAAAAGGGGACTGCGATAGTTTACTTGGTCGGTCACACAGACACTTAAACTGAAGATTATAAAATACCAAGTATTACTTGATCATCTCTCAACACTGCCAAGTGCCTCACCCAAATGGCAAAGA
This sequence comes from Trachurus japonicus, assembly GCF_045865225.1. Taxonomy (NCBI): domain Eukaryota; kingdom Metazoa; phylum Chordata; class Actinopteri; order Carangiformes; family Carangidae; genus Trachurus; species Trachurus japonicus. The sequence continues at coordinate 16,951 of NW_028220643.1, read as the reverse complement.
GATACATACATGGACTCCACCACCATACTCCAGTGGCAAATGGATGTCTCTGCAGCAACGATCTGGACAGCCAAGACTAAAAAAGGCCCTGGTTCAGGGGGATTTTAAAGACTATATTGAACTCTCCGCACGGTTGAAATCATGGCGACGCAAAGGCTTTCGAGATTTCTCCATATCTGTAAACACACTGGTTGGGGATGTTAAGTCGCCTCCACATTTATGGACGGTCCCGCTCAGTCTGAGCGGCGGTGCGGCTCCCACGTCGATAACCATCCTTGGGTAAGCTTGCCTGGCCACTACAGGGATAGCTTCGCCGAATTCTGTATTATAAAGATCGGCATCATCCGCAGTGGGAGCGACCAGACATACAACCTTACCTGACCTCGGCTGAATGGCTGGATATGAAGGTTCAGGTGCTCCAGGTGTCCCGAACGTTGCAGCAGAATACAAACCCAGCTCGAGTCCCAGTTCGTATCACACAGAGAGAGAAGTAAAGCAGAGGTAAATCACAGTGGGTTCAACCCAGCCTCTAGCTTTATCTTTCGAGCAGCGACACTCCACGACAATCAAGCATCAGGCAGTATCCTCTCCACAGCGAAAACGGACCTACCTCCAGCCAGGCTCAAGGAGAAAGATCAGGCCCACGGGTTAAATATAAAAGGTCTGGGGAGCGCTTTAAACCCTATTGTTCCATATTTTGCACAACCACCCAGGTATCATTACCTCAACGGACTGCCCTGAGTTCGAATAACGAATTACTACTGAGGAGAAAGCCGCCTGATTTAAAGACAAAGGGAAAATGTTTGGAGATGTGGGCGTGGCCACTCACCAGATAGCTGCACCCTTAAAGAAACTCTGCTCCACATGCAAACAAAAACAACACACTGCTGATACTCCATGTAAGTTGTTGGTCCAAGACCCACAGGCTAAACATTCTCACTGTCAGCGCCCCAAACTAATGCAGGTTTATCTGGATCCACGCCAGCCACTCAGGACGCCGTCATGTTGAAAGTTGGTACCAGTGCTGCTCCGTCATGGCAAGAGAAACCCTAAACACACATGCAGTGTTAGATGACGGGCCTCCTGAGCGTACTGTGATTCTGTCTGCTGCGGTCCAAGCACCTTGGGTTGTGTGGAGGAAGTGGACAGTCACTTAAACTGAAGAACCATCTGACAGGATTGTCCGTTAAAGCTCCAGGGAAATGGCAGGTGTACCATTTGAGGTGTCTAGTCTAACACACAGCCACGTACCTATCACTCCATCAACCAAGCATTCACTGCGGATCTAAGCAAACTCCAACTGGCTGGAGCAGTCATGTCCAGGAGACAAAACTTGGTAAGAAAAATACAAACCAACCTGAAAGGAAGTCCCCCTGCACACATTCAACCAAAGTTCAAGCCAATGCTACTGATTGGATCTGACCACTACCTCATCTAATAACTCCAATCCACCCAGTACGTGCAGGATCTCTTGGAGCCAACCAGTAGCAGTCATGCAACCCGACTCGGCTGCTGGGCAGTGCAGGGACCCACTATACTTTCTTCAACATCCAAAACGGTGAGAGCTCTTTCCTTCACCTGTAAGTTGATACACCTTGCTACTCCGACCTACAAAGGGATGTTCAACGCCTGTGGGCAGCTTGACATTTTGCCATATAAAAGCGAAAAGAAAGAGAGGTGACGCGATCCAAGCAAGGACCAAGCAGCCCTCACCATGCTGGATGAGAAGAAGCCACCACTGTAATAGTGGGTGGAGGTCCTCAAGATACGCAAACACCCCTCCTTCGAAAGTGGAATGTAGCTCTGCCCTAGCGCATCACTGCTGCCGTGATGCCCTCCTCCTCCGCTCTACAGAACGCCGCCTGTTGGACCCAATCCGGAGCTTGCTAAAGTCTACAACCAAGAAATTACACAAGCTAGTGGAGGCGGGATATGCTGAGAGGTATCACCAGTGAGAGAGGCCAGTCGTTCTACTGATTCCTGGTACATTCCGCACCACTTAGTACCATCATAACGGGAAAAGGCTAGGGTGGTATTTAAAACTGCTCCTTCCGCTACCAAGAGAGTGCTACTGAACGATGAACCTCGCTACCAGGACCCTCTCTCGGGCCGTCGTTTGGTGGGGGGGTTCTGCTCAGGTTTCGAGAACATATTGGTACGCTTATCAGCGGAGACATAAAGGCTATGTTTCATCAAAATCAGACTCCTTCCCGAAAGACCCGGCCACTTGTCCGCTTCCTCTGGCAGCCGACATGGACAGAAGACAGAGCCACCTGACATTTATGACTGGCGTGTCTTGCCATTTGGCCACATTTGCAGTCCGTGTTTGTGCCATATACGATGTTGCAGCGTCACGTTCGAGATCACCAGAGTGGGCCCAACAGAGGACCTGCTGGACACGGTAATCACCTCGTTCTTATGTGGAATATACTGTCTGGAAAATATCACTCCACTCACCACAGCAGGCAAAGATCTTCTCGACCCGCATGAGGCGCCCTCTCGCTAAAGGTGGATTTGGAGATCAGGCAGTGGGCATCCAACAGGACAGAGGTAATCTCTCACCTCCAGACTTGAGGCTTTGCGTCTCAACCAACATCCGAGTCTGTGGCTAACTGTCTGAAGGAGCTGAGCTGACCCGAGGGAGGTTCCACTCTTCGGCCTGGTTTTCGGCCATTGCATTGACGGACACACTGGGTTATAAATCGTAAGCCTGTATCATCCAAACAGCCCACCATGAGGAAGTTTTGGTACAGGGTGCTTGCCTCACCATATCGACCCGCTCGGATACATCATTCCCTTCACTACCCGGGCCCTAAAGTCCTGGTCCAGGCTTTGTGGGCTACAGAGAGGACAGTGGGACGAGCCTATTGCAGACGAGCTACTTCCTCGGTGTTGGCCAGGAACTATTACGGGAATGGTGAGCTCAATCTGTTGTAATAATCATAGTTCTTCCCCGTTGGTATGTTTTATTCCAGAAGCCGCTGACAACGATCTATCCGTGAGGCAAGATAGCAGATTCACATTTTTTGTGATGCCTCGGAGATAGTAGAGGTAGGCGTTACGGATCAGGCGCCTTACCTGCGAGGTGGAGGATCCAGAGGGGACGCATCACCGTGGTCGTCTCAATTATGGCCAGGGCGCGGGGTTTGCACCCAAGCTGGGCAACAGCCGATGCCCTGTACTGGAATTATGCGCCGCACTCACAGGAGGCCCTGCTGGCCCAAGGTTCTACAGACCGAACTGACCTTTGTCCATCCAATCCAGTGGTTGCTTTTGGTCATGACTCAACAACCGTACTGAGCTGGGATACAGTCGGAGTCTAACCAGTACTAATAAGTATTCGTCGGTACATAGATGTTACTGAAATACTGGACCTCACCAAGCCCGGAGAGATCAATGGGAGATACGTTAAAAACACTGACATTGAATCCTGGCTGATGATATCACCCGCGGGAAGACCCTCCTCGAATTGTCCCAGCCAAAACCGCTGGGGATCCCAGGGGCCTTCGTTTCTGTTCCAGTCCTTCAGATCACTGGCCAGTGAACCCCTCAGTGCACACAGAGGAAACCTGATTGAGTTGAGGAGCCCTCAACCTTCTGTGGTCACATCTCTACTACCAGCAGCGATGAGCCTGATCCTGCTATAATACAATAACATGGATACTGAACTACTGCAGGCTACATATCAGTCCCTTCAACGGGGCGGCTGCCCCAGACTATGTCTGCCGCCGACCACATCGAGTTGGAAGGAACTAAAAATATATGACTCTTGCCTGAGAAAGGATACAATCCGATAGCTTCCCTGAAGACACTAAAAGGCACTTAAACCAGGGGCAAACCAGTCCGTTCAGGCAGCCGTTTAAAGTGCTCTCAGTCCCGAATACGATCAAAGTATTTAGGCCTCTATTCGAGTTGGTGGTCGCCTACGCAAAGCAGAGGGTATACAACCTGATTGAAGGACTGCCTTCAACCCTTGTTGTCATCAGCCCTTGATCATCTGATCAACACAGCTCTTAGTGAAGTGATTACGACCACCGTCTGCACCACGCTGGCCCTGAGAGTGGAATCTTCGCAGAGATCCGAAAGAAGAAACTACTGGATCCTACCGTTGGTCGACAGGTAATTAAAAAACACCAGAAAACACTGTGCAGAATGCTTGTTTGTTGGTCGGAAGCACAACCCCGTTGGCACCAAGGATGGCCGACCTGCATGCTGCGCGGCTCCGGATCAACAAACCCCATTCTGGTTCCACCGGGGTCGGACCTGACTTCGGGCCCTATACAGTAAAGATCGGAAGAAGACATGAGAACACGAAACGGTGGGGCATAATATTTAAATGTCTTACCTCAAGATTGCGTTCCACCTTGATCTGTTGCCACACATGGACACAGACTCGTTTCCTTTACTGGCCCGTCTTGCGTCGGATTTATCTCAAGACGAGGCAAGCCATACGATGATCTTATGCGGACAGACGTGCACCCACACTGCCCGAGGGGTGAGGAGAGCGTTGAGCGTGGCCAAAGAATCACTGGAAGAATCTCGAAAAACACCTTCATTGAAGCAACAGTTGGCCGACCAAAGCATTACATTCAAATTCTAATCCTCCTCTTTCAACCCCATTTCGGTGGTGCGTTTGGGAGAGGGATGGTTAAGGTCAGTGAAAGCCTCACTCCAAGTCGTGCTGCGGGAATCAAGTCATATCAGAAGGGGGGGGGGGGGGGGGGCGGGGGGGGGACGGTGTGGGTCTCGGACTGTCCTCGTGGAGGTAGATGGGGATATATACTTAACTCAAAGCCCACTGGGATACTCCTTTTCTGATCTCGGCTTGACCCCGATTTCCTGGTAACGCCGAACTTGCTTGCTGATGGGGTGTCGGCACGACGCATCGCTTCCTCACAGCCGCATATGGTTCCATTGAAACTTCTGGGCCGCCGGCCGTTGGAGGCATAGCCAGGTCTTGGGCAGACCGGTTCTGGAGCCAAATATCACCCGCCAATTACCTACCTGACCTTTCAGCGCCGCCAGAAGTGGACGGACCCCCTACCTGCTCGGACCTCGCTGCTGACCAAGTGGTTATGGTAGTGGTCACCACTCAGCTTCCTAGGGCGCCCTGGCCCATAGGAAAAGGTCACCAAAGTTCATCCCAGCGATGATGGGACTGTTCGTTCAGCGGACGTCAATATTAAAGGGACAGTCTACATACTCGTATCCGGTTACCAAGTTGGTACCGCTCCCCAAGATGCCAGAGGACACCAGTCACTCTTAAACAAACAGCAGGGACTTGTGCTTTCTTCTACACATTCCATGAATGAATGTTGGGGGAGCCGGGGGCTGTTGTGAATTCCCTGCCTTGTGAGGTACGTACACCGTCACCAGTAAGCTGCTTTCACGCAGAGATCTGATGGGAACTCTGTTTGCGCATGCGCAGTGTGTTCAATAAACTTCGGTGCAGTTACCTGGTTGAGTTACCCTTCTTGCCCGAGCACCAGTGCTTTTCCTTCATCTCTTATGTACTGTACCATACAGTGTGCGTCGGTGATGATGTAAACGTTACGTGGATGAAATGATAATGTTTGGTTTATACTTTCATGTGTGAAGATGAGCTAATAATATTAGCAGTGGGTAATATGTTCGTTTGCTCGGTTAGCTTAGCATTTAGCATGTCTTTTACCGAGCCCCATAGAATACGGACGGCCGCGTCCGACATGTTAACTCAGTTAATTATCATACATTTATTTTCTTCTGTGAATGTTTATTTAGCAGGTGTTGTAGCTGCAGTTCATTGAAGCTGCTATTAACAGTGGAGGCTAGTGTTGCCTAAATTGACCGGATCGGTAGCTGACGGGGCTGTTTCAGTTCTTAGCTTGGTCACTGTGACCTGCCTGCTGCGCCCAGGCCATTGTGTTCGAATTTAATGATCCTACTAGTGCCTCCTACTGGCGATTTGCAGTATGACACGTGTTACTCACGTCTGTTGTAATTTGTGTTATTCTATTACTAATGCCACTGTAGTTTAATTATTATTAATGCTACTTGCAAAGTAAGTTTAATTAATTACTGTTTATTATTGTTGTCCTTTTGCAGGGACATCACAAACCACTACACACACACTCACAAATGTACCCCAGTGGTCATGTTCAATTGGATAGAGGTCCAAATAAATTCATCTAAAAGGAGAGTAGTTGGCTGCGTCTTCTCTGACCGGAGGATTAGGCCAGTATTTTACCACCAGCCAGCGTATCGTCACCGAAGCTGTTCCGTTACTACGCTGAGCCTGTCGTCTTTTTAAAATCGCCTGTTTGGTTTTTTTGGTCATTTTCTCCCAAAATTACCATCCGGCCCTGATGTTTTCTAACCAAAACCTTCTTTGCGTTTTGGTACTCCCCTCGGACCCCCTGATGATATATCCGAGTTTGGAGAAAATTTTCTAATTTTTGGTTCAAAAAAAAAAAAAACGTAAGCCGCGCGCCTGTCGGTCTCTTTAAAAATCGCCTGTTTGGTTTTTGGTCATTTTCTCAAATCACCACCGGCCGAGATTTCAACCTATAACCTTTCTGCGTTGGACTCCCTCGGACCCCCTGATGATATTATCCGAGTTTGGAGAAAAGAAATTTTTTTAATTTTTTGGTAAAAAAAAAATAAAACGTAAGGCCGCGCGCCTGTATCGTCTTTTCGTAAAATCGCATTGGCCTGTTTGGTTTATTCCGGTCATTTTCTCCAAAACCACGGCTCCCGATTTCAACCAAAACCTTCTGCGTTGGGACTCCCCTCGGACCCCCAGATGATATATTCCTGAAGTTTGGAGAAATTTTAATTTTTGGTTCTAAAAAAAAAATTAAACGTATAAGCCGCGCGCCTGTCGTCTTTTTATATATGCGCCTGTTTGGTTTTTGGTCATTTTTCTCCAAAACCACTCGGCCCGGGATTTCAACCAAAACCCTTCTGGCGTTGGGAAGATAATGTTATTATCGCCCTCGGACCCCCAGATGATATATCCGAGTTTGGGAGAAATTTTAATTTTTGTTGTTAATAAAAAAAGAAAAAAACGTAAGCCGCGCGCCTGTTTTCGTACTTTTTTTAAAATCGCCTGTTTGGTTTTTGGTATTTTTCTCCCATAACCCCACGGCCCGATTTCTAACCAAAACCTTCCTGCGGTTGGACTCCCCTCGGACCCCCAGATGATATATCCGAGTTTAGAGTGAAAGAAATTTGAAGAAATTTGAATTTTTGGTCAAAAAAAAGAAAAACGTAAGCCGCGCTTGTCGTCTTATTTAAAATCGCCTCGTTTGGTTTTTGGTTCATTTTCTCCAAAACCACCGGCCCGATTTCAACCAAAACCTTCCTGCGTTTGGACTCCCCTCGGACCCCCAGATGTATATATCCGAGTTTGGAGAAAATTTTAATTTTTGGTCAAAAAAAAAAAAAACGTAAGCCGCGCGCCTGTCGTCTTTTTAAAATCGCCTGTTTGGTTTTTGGTCATTTTCTTCCAAAAACCCTCTGGCCAGATTTCAACCAAACCTTCTGCGTTGGGACCTCCCCTCGGGACCCCCAGATGATTATATCCGAGTTTGGTAGAAATTTGAAGAAATAGTTATTTTAATTTTTGGTCATTTATATATTAAAAAAAAAATCGTAAGCCGCGCGCCTGTCAGTCTTTTTAAAATTGCCTGTTTGGTTTTTGGTCATTTTTCTCCAAAAACCACTGGCCCGATTTCAACCTAAACCTTCTGCGTTGGACTCCCCTCGGGACCCACAGAAGATTTGTCTGAGTTTGGAGAATATTTAAATTTTTGGTCAAAAAAAAAAAAAACGTTAAGCCGCGCGCCTGTCGTCTTTTTAAAATCGCCTGTTTGGTTTTTGGTCATGTTTCTCCAAACAACCAAGGCCCGGAATTTCAACCAAAACCTTCATGCGTTTTTGGACTCCCCTCGGACCCCCAGATGATATATCCGAGTTTGCGAGAGAAATTTTTTTTTTAATTTTTGGTAAAAAAAAAAGAAAACGATAAAGTCGGCGCGACCTGTCGGTCTTTTTAAAATCGCAGCCCTGTTTGGTTTTTGGTCATTTTCTCCAAAACCACCGGCCCGATTTTTCAAACCACAACCTTCTGCGTTGGACTCCCCTCGGGAACCCCCAGATGATATATCCGAGTCTTGGAGAAATTTGAAGGAAATTGTAATTTTTGGTCAAAAAAAAAGAAAACGTAAGCCGCGGCTTGTCGTTCTTTTTAAAATGCTTGTTTGGTTATTTGGTCATTTTCTCCAAAACCACCCTGGCCCGATTTCAACCATAAACCTTTCTAGCGTTGGGACTCCCCTCGGAACCCCCAGATTGGGAAGAAATATATTCCGAGTTTGGAGGAAATTTTAATTTTTGGTTCAAAAAAAAAAAAAAAACGAAAGCCGGCGCGCTTGTCATCTTTTTAAAATCGGCCTGTTTGGTTTCTTGCGTCATTTTCTCCACAAAACCCACTGGCCAGATTTCTAAAACCAAAACCTTCTGCGTCTGGACTCCCCTCGGACACCCCAGATGATTTATCCCGAGTTTGGAGAAATTTGAAGAAATTTTACTTTTTGGTCAAAAAAAAAAAAAAACGTAAGCCGCGCGCCTGTCGTCTTTTTTAAAATTGCCTGTTTGGTTTTTGGTCATTTTCTCCAATACCACTGGCTCCGGATTTAACCAAAACCTTCTGCGGTGGGACTCCCCTCGGACCCACAGAATGATATATCTGAGTTTGGAGAAATTTAAATTTTTGGTCAAATAAAAAAAAAAAAAAACGTAAGCCGCGGCGGCCTGTCGTCTGTTTATAAAATCGCCCCTGTTTGGTTTTTGGTCATTTTCTCCAAAACCACCGGCCCGATTTTCAAACCAAAACCTTCTGCGTTGGACCCTCCCTCGGACCCCCAGATGATATATTCCGAGTTTGGAGAAATTGAAGAAATTTTAATTTTTGGCTCAAAAAAAAGAAAACGTATGCCGGCGCGGCCTGTCGTCTTTTTTTAAAAATCGCCTGTTTGGTTTTTGGTCATTTTCTCCAAAACCACCGGCCCGATTTCAAAGCCAAACCTTTCTGCGTTGGACTCCCCTCGGACCCCCCCAGATGATATCATCCGAGTTTAGGAGGAAATTTTAAATTTTTGGTCAAAGAAAAAAAAAATCGTTAAGCCAGCGCGCGTTCTGTCATCTTTTTAAAATCGCACTGTTTGGTTTTTGGTCATTTTCTCCAAAACCACTGGCCAGATTTCATACCAAAACCTTCTGCGTTGGACTCCCCTCGGACCCCCAGAATGGATATATCCGAGTTTGGAGAAAATTTGAAGAAATTTAAATTTTTGGTCAAAATAAAAAAAAAAACGTAAAGCCGCTGCGGCTGTCGTCTTTTTAAAATAGCCTGTTTGGTTTTTGGTCATTTTTCTCCATAAACCACTGGCCCGATTTCAAAACCAAACCTTCTGCGTTGGACGCCACTCGGACCCCCCAGATGATATATCTGAGTTTGGAGAAATTTAAATTTTTGGTCAAAATAAATTAAAAAAATACGTATGGCCCGCGCGTCACTGTCGTCTTTTTAAAATCCGCTGTCTGTTGGTTTTTGGTCATTTTCTCCAAAAAACCACCGGGCCCCCGATTTCAACCAAACCTTCTGCGTTGGACTCCCCTGGATCCCAGATGATATATCCGATAGTTTGGAGAAATTTGAAGAAATTTAAATTTTTGGTCAAAAAAAAAAAAAAACGTTAAGCCGCGCGCCTGTCGATTCTTTTTAAAATCGCCTGTTTGGTTTTTGGTTCAATTTTCTCCAAAATCCACCGGCCCGATTTCAACCCAAACCTTCTGAGTTTGGACTCCCCTCGGACCCCCAGATGATATATCCGAGTTTGGAGAAATTTGAAGAAAATTTTAATTTTTGGTCAAAAAAAAAAAAAAAGCTTAAGCCGCGCGCCTGTCTTTCTTTTTAAAATCGCCTGTTTCGCGTTTTTTGGTCATTTTCTCCAAAACCACCGGCCCGATTTCAACCAAACCTTTCTGTACGTTGGGACTCCCCTCGGGACCCCAGATGTTCTTATCGAGTTTGGAGTAATTTTAATTTTTGGTCAAAAAAAAAAAAACGTAAGCCGCGCGCCTGTCGTCTTTTTATATTCGCTCTGTTTTGGTTTGTTGGTCATTTTCTCCAAAACCACCGGCCCGATTTCAAACCAAACCTTCTGCGTTGGACTCCCTCGGACCCCCAGGATGATATTATCCGAGTTTTTGGAGGAGAATTTAAATTTTTGGTCAAAAAAAAAAAATACGTAAGCCGCGCACCTGTCAATCTTTTTAAAAATCGCCTGTTTTGGGTTTTTGGTCTTTTTCTCCAAAACCAACCGGACCCGATTTCAACCAAACCTTCTCCGTTGGACTCCCCTCGGACCCCCAGGTGATTATATCCGAGTTTGGAGATAGAAATTTTAAAATTTTTTTTTTTGGTCAAAAAAAATAAAACCGTTTAAGCCGACGCTCTGTCGTCTTTTTAAAATCACCTGTTTGGGTTTTGGTCATTTTCTCCAAAACCACCGGCCCGATTTCAAACCAAACCTTCTGCGTTGGACTCACCCTCGGGTGACCCCCAGATGATATATCGAGTTTGGAGAAATTTGAAGAAATTTTAATTTTTGGTCCAAAAAAAAAAAAAAAACGTAAGCCGCGCTGGCTTTCGTCTTTTTAAAATCGCCTGCTTGGTTTTTGGTCCCATTATTCTCCCAAAACCAACCGGGCCGATTTCAACCAAACCTTCTGCGTTGGACTCCCCTCGGTACCCCCAGCATGATATATCCGAGGTTTGGTGAAGAAATTTTAATTTTTGCGTCATAAAAAAAAAAAAAACGTAAGCCGCGCGGCTTGATCGTCTTTTTAAAAATCGCCTGGTTTGGTTGTATTGGTCATTTTCATCCAAAACCACCGGGCCCCGATTTCAACCTAAACCTTCTGCGTTGGACTTCCCCTCGGACCCCCAGACGATATATCCGAGTTTGGAGAAATTTTGAAGAAATTTTAAATTTTTGGTCAAAAAAAAACAACGTAAGCCACGGCGCCTGTTCGTCTTTTCTAAAATCGCCTTGTCTTGGTTTTTTGGCCATTTTCTCCAAAACCACCGGGCTCCGATTTCAACCAAACCTTCTGCGTTGGACTCCCCTCGGACCCCAGCATGATATATCCGAGTTATGGCGAAGGAGAAATTTGAAGATTAATTTCAAATTTTTGGTCAAAAAAAAAAAACGTATATGGGGGCCACGCGACTGTTCGTCTTTCTAAAATCGCCTGTTTGGTTTTTGGCCATTTTTCTCCAAAACCAACGGCCGAGTTTCAACCAAACCTTCTGCGTGTGGGACTCCCCTCGGACCCCCAGTTGATATATCCGTGGGTTTGGAGAAATTTGAAGAAATTTTAATTTGTGGTCAAAAAAAAAAAAAAATGTAAGCCAGCGCGACTGTCGTCTTTTTAAGATGTTTTTAAACCACAGCCCCACACACACACAGGAATTAAACCAGACTGACAGAGGATGTCCAGCACAAAACACAAGTGCATCACACTCACACAGACAGACCACACACAGACACTCACACGCCAGTCACACATGCACACATTACACAAACAAACAAACACACAAACACAAACACTGTTCCACACAGCTTAAAATGTAAGCAGTTAGTTGAGTCGCCATCGTAACTTCTGAGGGCAGGCTTTGCCAATCAATAAGATCATTTAGGGAGAGCAGGAGTTCTGATGGCTTCTCCGCCGACATGTACACGCAGACAGAGAGACCCGTCAGACACACAACACACAAACACAGCACACAGGTTTTCAGCTCACATTCATCAACCTCTCAATTATTTTATACTTTTGATGTAAAACATCTCCAACCAATTTATATTTTTTCCTCATGAATTTAAGTTCAGACGTTTAGTCTTTCCAACTCTAGTTTAATAGTAGTACAATTACAGGTGGAGGCCTGGGACATAGGACGCGCTTTTTTAACATCTATCTATCTTATCTATCTATCTATCTATCTATCTATCTATCTATCTAATCTTTCTATCTATCTATTTCTATCCTATCTATCTATCTATCTAATCTATAAACCCTTTGTCTCTTTTTATTTCTCTCTTTTTTCCTTTTTCTTTCTTTTCTTTTACTCCTTCATTTGATATTTTACATAACTTCTTTCTATCCTTTCCCTCCACTATCCATCCATCCATCCATCTACTTCTTTCTAATTTTTTCATCCCCCTCTCTCTTTTTCTTTCTTTCTTTCTTTTCTTTTCTTTCTTTCTTTACCCCCATTTCTTTCTTTACTTCTTTGTTTCTTTTCTGTTTTTCTTTCTACTCCTTTTCTCTTTCTATGTTTCTACCCCATTTCTTTCTTTCTTTCTTTCTTTCTTTCTTGCTACTGCTTTCTGTATATCTCTCTCTTTCATTTATCCACCCCAATATCTTTCTTTCTTTCTTACTACTCCTCTGGTCTCTTTCATTCATTCTCTATTCTCTTTATGTTCTATTATTCTGTTTTTCTTACACCCTTTTTTTCTTTCTCTATCTTACCCTTCTCTCTGTGTCTTCTTTCTTTCTGCTCCTTTTTGGTTCTTTCTTTCTTTCTTTCTCCATCTACCCTTCCCATTTTCTTTCTTTCCTTCTGTCCTTTTCTTCTTTCTTTCTTTCTTTCTTTCTTCAGACTCATTCAGCATTGGTTTCAACAATTTGCTTTCACGCTCATTCAGCATTGCTTTCAGCATTCACACCCATTTCCATTCTTGGAAATGTTTTTTTCTTAGTAGTTCTCCTTCATCTTCCGGAGCGCTTTTTCGGTCAGCCAACTAGTCCTGCAACTTGAAGAGATATTATATACATCAAAAACGTTTGGCGGTTCGATCGGGATCGGTGTGCTATTACTTTTCTCAAACTGTGTACAAAATTATTAAAACTGCGCAAAATTTTTTGCATTGTAAAGTCAATGGGACGGGGCGGAAAAAAAAGATCCGAAAAAGGAACCAATCATTGGAGTTTAACCAAAAGTCTTATCTGTCAGGCATACTTTCACCTAGAGATCCATTTAAACTTTAAACAGTAGACACAAGTCTTAGTGTATTGGCGTCATTACTCCACGTTTTGATAGGTCATATAGTTTTCTGATCAATCCCTGTTCAATGGACCATGATTAATTTTTGCGAGAAATTATGAGATTATAATGGGTGTGTATTGGACGGAATGTTCGTGTAGTTTCAATGTTATCTTTATTTCATTACAGTCAGATGTGCGTGACATCATCGGTTAGAAGTGGGAGAGGATGCCAGAAAAACGCCAGATTTTTTCTCTATCCAAACTCCAAACAAGCCACAATTTCCACTCTACACACTTTAATTTCGGGCCACGGTTGTAGGACGCGAGCTCATCCTTTGCTTCTCTTAAATCTGCCTCAAATTATCAGAGAGTCATTACAGATACAGTATTTATAACTCTGAGCCTCTAAGTGCGGCCACGTCTGTCTCTGCTCCTCATTGAGTCCAATACAAATATTTTTCTGAGAGAAAGCAGAACGGCCTGATGTTTTAAAAAAACTTGCCAGCGTCGCACAAAATATTTACTGTAGAAGAAACACCTAATTCGTACCAAAATTTTTCAGTGGGAAAGTCCTCTAGAGCTTTAGAGCAATGTGATCTGTGTTTTTGGTTCTGATAGGAGTTACCCGTTTTCTCACCCTAAGCCTCTACATGTTGAGACCGGGGATTGGCAGAGGCAGAAAATGGCTCTTTTTCTCCACGTTTCTGTCTGTCTCAGCCTGCGGGGGCAACCCTACTCGCCGTGCGTAACCTCTTTGATCCTCAGGCCAGAGCTCGTTAACTTCATAAACAATACACCTGTGCGTGCTCGTTTTACATGTTTTATAAACAGAGGACACAGCTAAATCAGACTGACAACAGGGATGCAGCTCATAGTCACACACACAGACTCTAGAGACAGCTTCATGTGATTACAGTTACACACACACACACACACACACACACACACACACACACACACTTAACCTAATGTGGTTACAGCTCCTCCATATCAGTGCTTATTGGAAAGATGGATCATGTGTGCTGTCTGATCAGCTCTGTCTTGACCTTAAGATCAGTGGGTTTTGGATTCCCATGGTTGACATGAGATGGCACAACCGCAGTTGTGGCTCCCGTGGCCCATTCAAAATTTCCCGAGAGGAAATTTTCTAGTTTTGGCATGTGGACTGCAATCCAACCTTCGACTATGCAGCAGCAGATACAAGTTTTTTGGTTTTTTGTATTTTGTAAGTCCCTATATAGTTTTTAATGTATTTGTATTCATCTAATGTATACGGTAAGTTTTATATTATATTAATTGGTTTTCATATATAAAAACAGATTATTAAATTATATATTTGTATTATATTATATTTCTAGATAAGTTTGAGAAATGACTGAAGCTCCTTGATGATTAGTAAATCAGTTAAATCACTCCTTTTAAACGTTGTTTTTGCTAACTCTGCTGGTAGTGTAGCAGTTTCACTGTTTTTTTTTTTTACAGCTTAATCTGCCAAAAACATTTCTTTAGTTAGCAGATAACGGAGGCAGATTAAAGGTGTTGTAAAGCTTTACAGCCCTGTCAATTATCGGACTTCTGATTCACGTGTAGAATTTTTTTAAAGTCACTCACTAAGAAAAGGAAACTTCTCTGTAATATCTGCATGTCCGAGGGTAGTCTGTCAGGAGCTCAGTATCCTCTCTCGTTCTCATACAAGGGGACATTTTTAGGACATCGGAGGGAAGAAAAGCTACAGGTGTACTAGTTCTTCACATTGCATGCCTCCTTTGTGGTGTCACCATTTCTTCTGGTAAGAAATTAATGTAATTTTAGTAAGTTACTGTTATTGATGATAACTATAAAACTTGACTTTTGGTAGATAAGTTAACATTTCTTTTTGAATTCTCTTTTATTTAGCCCACAGCAAAAATATCGGGTTAAGTGACTTTCTTCGTAGCAAGCATATGTCCAAACCAAAGTTAAAGTTTATTGTTCCTTCAACTTTTTAACTTCTTCTGCTTTTCACAGACTATGATGTGGTACGGTGGACGGGACCTTGACATTTTTGACCATCAATGAAGGTTTGCAGACGGGAGGAAATAAAATAAAATAACACCTTATCTAACCATATTATTATTCATTTACATTGTTTCCTTTTTTTTTGTCTCCATAGAGGCTAGGGTTTGAATTCTTTGTAGAGGGGGACATTGTGCTTGATGAGGTGTGGTATATTCAAACACTGGTCTCCTTGCACTACTAAAAAATCGTGGAAAGATTGCTTTAACTTTAAAACTCGTTACTTTGTTTCAATCTTTTGTAAATTGCTTTTGTCGACGGGCTTGCAGAGGCAAACCGGAAACTCCATAATCGGGGTTGATAGTACAGTTATAACGTGGCCAAGGACCAAATCCCATACTACATGGAAGATGACTTAGGTAAGAGTGGCCTTTGTTACACTGCTTGCAGAAAAATTAAGAACAAGTAAGCTCTCAGAAAGATCCTCTTGTAAGATGTGAATGGCTGCATGTAGCTCCTTAACCCTTTGATGCACAACATGGGTCTAAATAGACCCGAGTGAGTTTTTTTGTGCTATATCTTTGCGAAAAATGTATTTCATCATATAGAATTCCAGGTATTCCTCAATTAACTTGTTTTTGATCATAATACATCCTTATTTTATTTTTTTACTTTTTATCACTTTTTTAATAAAAAAACACATTTTGTATCTCTACCCCTCTAATGCGCAACATGGGGTCTAAAAATGACCCACCATTTCATTTCCAATGTGATTTCATGCTGAGTGATAGTTTTCTTTGCTGTAACTTCTGAAAAATCTATCTATTTTATGATTTGAATGTTCAAGTATTATTTAATATCTTGTTTTTTTATTAGTGGGGTCATTATTTCCTTTTTTCATTTCTAACTTTGTGAAACAAAAATGAACAAAAATGTGTCAGTGAGTGGGACCCGGGTTGAAAAAACAAGTATAGCAAGAATACTTTAATTTTAGCATTCCCTCACTTATCTATACCAAACAACAGGGACCATTATTTCCTTGATTACATTAAATGACTAGTCATTACCTGTCCTTTCCCCCATTAATAGCTCTGTTGACATTAGGCCTAATTCTACTGTGGGTCAACAGGCTTTAACATAGTTTTATTCTATCTGAGTAGGCCTTATTTCAATGTCTATATCTTTGAAATCACTGGCACAGTATTTATCATTTTCTTCAGTAAATATTCTTTTTTAAGCACCAATATTAATCATATTTACTTGTTTTACAATTATTCCAATTTACCTATGAAAATTCTGATGGTCTCATTAAAGATAATCCTGTGCATTAATTTGATAAGGTTTTAGTTACCTTGAATAAGTTGCTTAACATTAATTGTCATAAAGGGAATACCTTAATTATTAGCAAGTTAGCTAACTGTTAACATGGATGACATGTTCTAGCTGGTGACAACAATAGAATAATATTCTATTGTAGGACACCAGCTTAGATAACATGTCAACAGCTGCATAGCTAGCTAGCTGGTGACATGTTCTACTGTAGTTAACTAATACAGTAGAATGGTAGGAGAATGTCAACTGCTTGACTAACTAACTGCGTCCACGCTCTGAGACTTTTTGGTCTATTTGTTCATAAAATAAGAAAGTAAAAATGGAAACAAAATAACCACCCTGTTAATAATTAAAATAAGATATTCTATGATACTTGGAGGATTCAATCATAAAATATATTGATTTTAAAAGATACCACAAAGAAACACTCACCCAGCATGAGTTCAACATGGGAAAATTGATATGCTGGGTCATTTTAGACCCCTGTTGCGCATATTAGAGGGGGTGTGCATGTGTTGAGCATCAAAGG